>NW_010404845.1:9271-10321 GCF_000710305.1 Buceros rhinoceros silvestris | reverse complement strand
AGCAGGATGAGAAGTCTGCCAAATTTACTCATGAAATCTGTGAGCATGCTGCCAGTCCAGTGTAGAGCTTCCAGCTCCCTAACAGAAAAAACTAGGCTGGTATCTAAAATTGACTGATCTATACCTAATTTGTTTTAATGACATTTGCTTTGCTACTGTTCAGTGTCAGAGAAGGTAAAATGATCGGGACAACCTGCCCTTCCAAAGTGAAATGAGAACTTGTGGTGCTTCTAGCTCCTCTTTCCTAAATACTACTAATAATACAACCTTTTAAATATTTCCATTGGCTGCATTTACGTGTCAAATGCTCCCAGAAACATTTTCATCTCATATTTTGCCTCTTGATTTCCCTGTACTCCCATTCTCCAAGCATTGAGTCTAATGGTTTCCAGTTGCAGCTCAAAAGTTTTTCATAATATTGAGGATAGTATTTTCCTCTCTAACCTCTGCCATTGTTTGCCACATAAAAAATCAGTACAGTGAATTTCAGTTACGTTTATGATTAGTCCCGATCTATAGTTTGGCACAGAAACATCATCTGGAAGCATTCTTGCAGATAGGCTAGGATGGCAAACAGATGAGTAGGAAGTAGCTGGGTTCACAGCGATAAATTTATTGTGGGGATGAAGAGAAAATTCAGGCAAAACATTTGGTTATGTCGTAGTGCAGAAGATTAGTCACACACTATAATTAATGCCAGTAGCACTAAAAAGACATCAGGGATGTAGTGTGTGTCTTTTTTCTGTTTATACGAGTTTCCTCTCCTTTGCGCTCTATGGCTATGCCAATGAAAGCCCCTGAGACCAAACTTTAGCCGCTGCTCCTCTGTAACTGCATCATTACCTCACTCCAAACAAAGTCCTTTTTTCATCAATAGAGGATGAAAACATTATTGGATTCAGGACCTCATAGTAGCCTGCATGCAGCTAGGGATGAGGAGGATAGATTTATGAAATGGACCATTTCAAATGGCATTATCTTCCCACAGTGAGGTACACCTTTCATAAATCATGGGAGAGCACTTGGAAAATAAAGCATTTGTTATTCCTG
>NW_010404845.1:515-9172 GCF_000710305.1 Buceros rhinoceros silvestris | reverse complement strand
TTCCTGCTGTATATTGTGTTTGCATCCTCCACAATGTGATCTTGGGATGGTGGAGAGAATCCTCTGTTTGCATGTGTTCTTCCCTAATAATTAGGGGTTTTAATCTTACAATTACAGGAAAACTCAGAACAAAATTTCAGAACAAGCATTGCAATACAAATTTTTGACTGACTTTTGTTTACTGGGGACACACACTGAGCCTCAGTTTTCTAGTCTAGGTATGAAGCCAACCATTTCTTATATACTTACAATATTGCAGGGCATTCTCTGCCTCATTACGTAGCAGGAGGTCAAGTTCAAGTATAGACTGAAAACTTTTTATTTGTTAAGGCTGGTGGGTTAGTGCTATTTATGGGTATTTTTGCCTCTCAAACTCAAAGACCGTATTTTTGCCACGTTAATAAATCTGTCTCTGATGCCTTTTGAACTCACCAATGTCTATATATTGTGCTGGGTGGGAAGACCATTCCTTCTGTGTTGTCAGTATTTTTTCCTGTATTTTCACAACCCAATATTGCAATAATACTACCAGCAAGTCTGACGCCACTTGAGATAAATGCAGGTCTCTATTAAACCTGTAACTAGCCTGATGTGAAAAGTCAACATTTATTACACAGTATTATTTGTGCAGGTACTTTGAAATCATCCCTTTGCTCTGGAGAGGAAACTTTTGAAAATGCTGTGAGATAGCAACTTGTCATTACCGGTAATGAGCCAGGGAGAAAGGCCTTGGTTTTGGGAAGTGTGTTTTGACCAGAATTGGTAGAAAGGTGAGGGTGATGGTAGTGAAGCAAAATTGCCTGTGTTGAAGAATAGAACAAAAGAAACCATTGATGAAATATTGAAGTGTGTTAAATTCAGAACATTGTCTAGAAATTTAAAAAAATAGTATTATATTAACTAATTTCTAATTTGGAACCCCCGGTACTCAAGAGTTGGGAAAGGTCAGACTTCACGCTTGTCTGTACTAGCTTAATTCTGTCTCCTTGTGTGTCTGTGTTAAAATTAATTTCTCTGTTGCACCCTTCCATATGTTTATACTCCACTGGAAGCATGTTGTATTGAAAGAAAAGGGTAAATTATAGCAAGGCAAAAGGTGACATTTCTTAAACTCAGATGCTTGACTTGGCTACCTTCTGCTTTTTTTTGCCATACGAATAGGGAGGAGGAGTGAGTGGCTTGGTGTTTTTAATATTTTTTTTCTATTGAGTTCGTGTTAAAATAACAAAATTAGCATTATTTTATTAATTTGTAATTCATAGAACATTGAATGAATTGTATTTATTCCCTCATAGATGTTACTATTTTTTTCTCTTGCACGAACATACAAAAGACTTTTTTAAGAGCAGAGCATAGATGAGAGAAGCTTATCACTGCCAACGTGAAGCTCAGAGCTTCCTCTGCAGAGGAAACCGAGAGATCAAGTCAAGGTCAAACTCACTATTTATTCCTGAAATTTCTGCAGACACTGTTATTTAGATGTAATGAGCCCTGCCTGGATCCATTTTGGAAAGATAGGAAAGCTTTGAACTTTTAAGTTCGGAGGCTCCAGTTACATACGTGGGTATCTGAACCCGGAATCTGAAGGCTTGGCAGTTGAGATGTTGACTTTCCACAGGGTTTAGGAGAACTTGTTCCTGTGAAAATGTATTTTGCTGAGAGCTAAGAAACTATTACCAGGAGTGTAAGCTTACCTGGTCACAGTCGCTCCTCCACTGGGGCTTGGGGTACCACCCCTGTGTTCACTGAGCGCATAGATCTGCCGGGGGAGAGGAAATTACTTTTATCAGCCATGCAAAAAGTGCGTATTGTAGCTGTAAGGGACAAACAATGCAGCAGTGTGCCACGGTGTGCCTTCTCATGAGAAAACAGGACACGATGGAGGCTCAAAATACACATGCTCTTTCCCATAACGAGGGAAGCTTGTACAGGAGCTTGTTGAATACAGATAGCAGCAGCTTCTCGTGGGAGATAATGGAATCTTTTTTCTGTAGATTTCTTAAAAGGCTTGATATATAATAATACTGGTTATGTCACATTGGCAGAAGAATTGCTTTTCTAACTGAGCTGAGGTATTGAACAGTAGTGTATATAATGGATAAAAATGGTTCTCCTGCATAAGAAGAGACAAGTATTGTCACCTCTGTTTTGAGGGGTATGTATAGTATATTTGCCCTTTTTTTTCCTTTTTTTTTTTTTGACATCTATTATGAGGGCACTGTGTGTGAATTTTGTCTCTACACTAGTGTCAGGCTTTGAAGATCTTTATGCTGTAGCTGAGATCGGGAATTCCCTGTGTACTGTTCTACCTCAATGCCTAGGCAGTGAATGGCAGATAGCAATTGCACCTGTGGTAGTATATGAGCATCACCGTTTTGTTTTAATGCTTCAGTGTTTAAAGCTGTTAAATAAAGCTAGGATTCATCAAGAACTGTTCTAATAGAATTGTCAGGTAGCTGCAGTGGTTCTGATTTAAATGAGTAAGCAACACCTATGGGCAAATGATCTTTCTGCACACAGAAATTAATTACAATTCAGGACTGATGAACTTTTATGAGCTAGTTAATTTTTAAAAGATGCTGTGTATGGTTTATTGAAATTAAAAGAAAGTGACAGCTTTCTGCCCCTACCCTCATAAAATCCTGTCCTGCATATAATATTGACCTAATTTAGTTCAAAGACACTGGGACTCTTCTCTAACACTTTGTCTTGTAGAGGCCAGTTGAAGGTTTCAGTACACTTCAGGTAAACAGAAAAGCTTCTTGCTGGTCATCCGTGTTATGTTGACTTATATCAGTAGAGAAGCTCTAAACTCCTACTCTGTCCTTTGTCCTTGGTTACCCTCAAAACCACCTTTTAAACAAAGTGCAGTTTAAATTCAGCATCAGGTTACAAAATGCTAATTTATAAAGTGTTATGAATGAATATTGATTATAAAAAAGTACTCCATAGACCACAGGATTGCAGATATTTTTATAGCGTGGGTCTTCTCCTGGTGAAAAGATTTTATGGACCACTGCCCTCCCTAATTATGACTGCAGGACGCAGCTCACTTCCCATTCAAGATGGGACCACATTGTCTTTCATTTGTATTCGCATACCATTCTTGTGGGAAAGTGAAGTCACAGTATGGGAAAAGGTAATATTATGAAGGCATTTAGGTTGGTACTGTCCCAAGAATCTGGCTATGGGTTACTGCTATTTAAGTCGATTGTAAAAAGGAAGCTACTTCAAGCAATGCCAAGCAATGCTCAGAAACACCATCTTGAATTTACTTCTTGCATTACTGCTGTTACGAGTCTTCCTTCCCTCCAGTGACCCTCACAAACCCACAGACCATAACTTTTCAAACCTCTGTTTTATGGTCAAAATTCTGCAGGAACCTCTTTTTTTGGTCCCGAAGTTGCATTTTTTTGCTGTGATACTTGCCTTCCTTGGGCAACATCAGGGGATTTTGTAGGAATTCGCGTCACTCTGTGGAACCTGACATGCCAAACAGTGTTACACTATTGCTGTTGCACTGTGCTAGTGCTATGCTTCAACCAATGTGGATCTGCAAGGAGGAGTCTTTCTGGAGTTCCAAGCCCCAGTGATATCTGATCACTTTTTAAAATTACCATTTTCAATAGACAGGACTAGAGATTAGCCTTGTGTTAAATATTTGAACTATCCAGCAATGGAAAAAAGTCCAATGAAATGAGAAATCAGGATGCCACATTTCATACCCAACGAATCAGATTGATAAATATTGCATTTTTTCAAGCCACTTAGATTTTCTCTTCTGGACTGTGCCTGAAGCAGTAAACACAGAAACATTGTTATTAGCTTAAAAACTTTAAAAAAAAAAAGGAAAAAGGTGGGGCGAAGGGGGGATGAGGCTCCTGCATATATGGCTTACCCTATAGCTAAATTTCTGCATCTGTTGTAGGACAAGTGCACTGAGGATTTTTAGGATAAGCTCGGATAAGAGCGAAAAGGTGTTCCCTTTTCTTTTGGAAGGTTCTATTGAGAAAACATTGAGCACAGCTGCTCTAACTGGATGTCTGCATGAGGAATGTTAATTTTCATGCTTCAGTACAGAAATCTCAAGTTTCCTGGGTGAATTAGCTGTTAATGGGTTTCTAAAATGTACCACCAGTGGCGTGGGAGAATGTAGTCTGTGCTGAGGCCAGAAAACACAGGCTGTAATCAGATAACCTGTTATTATAATAAAGCCAGTGGATAGTACTTTGTGTTGCTAAGTATAGCAATTGGTCTGCCCCATATCCTACAGTCTTTGGCACTACAGAGAATGATGTTTCACCTATCAACTATTTATAACAGTTTTTACTTCCCGTGTATTCTAAATTGAAGACCTAATTTCAAATCTATAAAAGTGAAGTATATAGAAAGTGTCCCAAAATAACATGTTAGGCTGCTTTCACAGTCATTTCAGGGCATTGTTCTCTGGCAGAGTTCAGGTTGATTTACCTCGTGGTGGGTATGTAATCATGTCATTGACAAAACACTAGCAATTAAATAGTTGTTTTCTTACGTTTTCATTTTCTTAGGTTAGTTTTGTGACCAAGGACAGGCTGCAAGAAGTCAAAGGAATGAGCTGTTTTTCAGAAGTCTGCTGTTTTTCAGAAGACTGCAGGGGAAATGTGTAGTCACTTAAACGCTCTGATCTTGTGGGGTTTTGCTAGGTTGTTTCACTTTCTGGAAAAAAAAAAAATTCTCTAAGGCAGGCAGTTATTTCTTCCTGGTTGTCTGTGGTCAGTATGTATGCACTGCATTTTTGGGGGATAGACAATTTAGTACGTGTTTACATGCTTATTTTGGTGAATGACACAATGCTGGTGTGCACTACTTCGTCATATTTGCAGCTGGAACCTGCTGCTGTGAAGCTGTTTTTATTAACATCTGTGCTCCTACAACAGAACTGTGTTTGTATATTCATTGTTATTCTTTAGTTTACCTGCATGTTTGTCAGTCAGTGCCTCCCACTAACTTTTGAACTCAGGCTAGGTTCAGCCAAATAGATCTGAAGTCTCAAGATAGCTGAGTTCCTCCTGGGTTGCAGAAAGCTGTCAGGTAAAGCAGAAGACACAGCCCCAAATTAGTGCTCTTGCTAGAAGAAGGGTAGGAAGAATTCAGCTTTTACATCTGTTGTGTAACTGCTGGTTGCCAGTCGGCATGTGTGCTCTGGCCAGCCAGGCAGCAGAGGCGTAGCTCCAGGCTGGCCACAGCAAGCGCTACCTGCTGCCCAGCTGTCAGGACAACTCGTAGATAAAGCACGTGAGGAGCTTGGGCACCTGGGGAGGTGATTCTATAGGGGCTCTAGGGAAAGGCAGAGTTACAGTAGTTAGAGATACAGGAGGGGCTGCAGATGGGGTTGAGGACATGGGAAGGGTAATGAGGTGCTTCAGGAGAGGTAAGCAGCCAATCTGGTTGAGAGGAGTGGATGCAATGGACACAAAACACACATTTGTTCTGATTACAAATATGTCCGTATTTCAGCTTAGCTTAATTACTGCTTTTGACTCAGCTCAACACATAATGTTGCATGTCATGCTGTCCTACTTTTAATTTCACAGCTGAACACATTTCTGTTGTTCCAATCCCCCTTTCCAAGCCTTGCTTTACTCCATCTGGAGGACATGCAAGGTGTTTGACTGACCTGCGGTACGAACGGTACCGCTGGATGATCCTTTGGGGAGCATCAGTAGAAACGTATAGACCAAATATTTCCTCCTCAGGTGCTGACTCTCTGTTTTCTATAAAAATTGTGGCTGGTGTTCCTGAATGTTGGCCATCATTCACCAAGATGATGAGATAGGCCAATGTCTCCTATTACCAGTCCTGGTAAAGGCATTAGTAACAACAGTTGCAGCCAAGAATGTGAAGAGCAGATGAAAGTGTGATAACTAATTTTGTAAGGGGAGAAACAGTTTAAATAACCTAGTGCTGAGTCAAATGGCTTCTTCCTGAAAGTATCTGTACAATTCCGCTTTTGCTTGAAAATGTGGGTTTTTTGCAAAACATGCGAAGATATACAGCATTTTCATATTTAATTTGTACGCCTGGCTTCAGTGATTAAAGAAACCCCCGTGGTTTAACTTTCCTTTTTTCAATTCATTAATGTATTTAGTTTTAATACTGCTGTATTTCACTGTTTCAATAAAAAAACTATGGGAAGTTCAACAAAGAGTTTCGTTTCTCACGTCATCACAAATTATGCCACTCTAAAATTCCAAATTATACATCAGTAACATTCGAAGAGAAACTGGAGTCAGGCAATATTGCTCGTGGCTTATATTCCAGCTTGCCTTTTGAGGAGTGGTATGGCCCAATGATTCTAGTGGAAACCCCTTGCCAAAAACTTTATCACAGTGAATAAAAATTTTATGCGATTTACTTCATTGAGTACCAAAAAATACACATGCACAGGTATCATCTGCATAATCTATGCCATACATTCCAGTCTGTTTAAAAGTATGTGACCAGCTTTCCTGAGAGGGACTGCTACCGTTTTTAAAATTTACTCTGTAGTATTTTGAGAAACATGGCATCAAATGTTTGAACTTAGAACATAAGGGAACAAATCCCCGACAACAAATAGCTAGAAACAGTAGAAGCTAGTGGTTTTCAAGGGCTATGACAGAATGTCTTTATATGTAATAATTGTTGTTTTGTAGTAGCTGTAAGATTTATGATGTCCTTAACAATTCATGCCCTAAGAGTTTGTGATTTATAAATTATATGCCAGTGTGTCAAAAAATACCTGTTCTGCTTTTTTTTAAGCATTGCTCCCTTTTTTTTTTTGTGGATATGTTGTTATTAACATGACTACAATACAGCAATATCCACTAAAAAGTCATTATTTGTAAATAATTACCTTAAAGTAGTATTTAAAACACTACAAATATCTTTCCTTCATACCACAGCTTGGCAGTTTTTTGATAGACACCTTTGCACTGGCAGTATGGGGGCAGCTGTTTATAATTGTGTTTATCATATCTTGAATTTATTCCTCCCAATTCTCCTGAACCTTCAATGTGTTGTTCTCATGGACGCCCCTGCAAACCTACAAATTTATAAAGGCTTTTGTCTGAGAAGTGTTTTCAAGGTGTACATTTTCCTGACTTGTAAATATTTCTTGAAGTTTTTGGTTTTGGAATTTAATATGGCTCAAATTCTATTTTTAGTAAGTGCTGCAGAAATTGAAAGGTGTCTGATAGCCTGACCTCATGCCACTTCCCAGGGGACACTCATCCACAATCAGGCCGCCGGCATCAGTTGGTTAATTCTCATGTGCTGTCAGTGGGATTCATCTTCTCTAAAATGGAGATTATGAAGAAAGTGAAAATTCAGGTTTGTGAATATCTACAGGGAGGGGGAAAGTCTCTGAAGTATATGTGCTTCATAGCAGGATACAACTATATCTGGACTTCGGCAACACAACCTTGGAGCAAGCAGGAAGTCCTATCGTGTGTTTATGTTCACGTGTGTGTTTAAATATGTTCACATGTGTTGACCATACCATTTATAAAGCACAAAGATGCCCCTCTCAGGTCACAGAGAAAAGCCGTCTCACCACTCTGTACCACAGTCTTGCTCTGAGGCAGGAAGCCTGGTCTGCACTGTCATACTTGCCTGCCCTGAACCTGTCATTTCGCAAGGACCATGAATTTGTTTATGGAGAATAGAGATGTCACAGCTCCTGGTGACTGAAGGTGGTGTTTTGTCTGCGAGAAGGATGGGGCCCAAGCGCTGCATACCTTTAATCTTGGATCTTTTTCCTGTGAAGCCTCTAATTCATAACACAGTCACGTTGTTCAGGAATGTTTCTTTGAACAGATTCTATCTCTGAGAGCTTAAGTCGAGGGATTTTCAAACACTCACTTGATTTATGTAAGCGAATGTGTAGCTCATAAGAGGAGTTTATTTTACAACTTCTTCAGTACTATGCACCAGAAAACTTCCAGTAATTATAACTCACTTAATGTTCTTTTTCTTTCGTTCTGTAGCCTGCTGTCATGTATAAGCACGTCTCGTCATTTTAGCAATTTGGTAAAATTGCATAGTGAGGAAGGAGGCTGATGCTTCCATCTTTGATTTCATTCTATGGTTCGGGTGGCTTGTCAGACAAATCCTGCTCAGATGAGATACCAGTTCTCAAATCTCTGTCTTCAGTTTCACCTGCTACGTATCTGTATGTTTGTTGCTGTGTGAACCATTTTTTTGTGAACAGGCTCAGATTGTGCCCGTGTAAAAACACAAGTCCTAAACCATTATTTTTTCATAGTTTGAAGACTTACCTTTTTTAAAGTCAAATGTCATCTGAACTTACTTTTCAGTCCATCACTAATCTTCAGATGAGAGTAACGTTTTATTGCCCTCTTAAGACTGGGACTAGCTGGCTGCGTGTTCGACCACAGTTCTGTTTGGAGGTTTTGATTCCTATTGAAATGGTCCTTTTAATGTCATCTCTAATTTAGTCAGATAATGACATCAAAATAACATTTACCCTATTACTGCAAATTCACTGCATTATTAGCTAGTGTAACCAGATAAAAAAAGATGGTATGAACCCCCATGGAAATATATGCTTCCAGTAAAAATGGATACAGTTCATAGAAGCTCCATATTTAATTTACAGTTTCAAAGCACTCTCT
>NW_010404845.1:0-387 GCF_000710305.1 Buceros rhinoceros silvestris | reverse complement strand
ATTTTATGATTCTGAAATAGTTTAAAAACACATTTTGATGGAACCTGTAGCACCCACCAGCTTACTCTGATTTTGCAAGTTATCATTTGTTTGCACAGTTTTAAAGTAAGTCGAACATTTAACACAGTCACAGAAGTAATCTTTTAAGTCTACCACCCTTTAAAGGAGTGGGATTCGGATGAATATTTGTATCCATGAACTTTTTCTTTTCTTTAAATATTAGAGGGAACTTGACACAAAGCATGCTGGGTTGCAACGTATTTAAGATATATATAGATACTTGACAGTCTGCTTTTGTGACTTCTGCTGACAGCCTGAACCTCCATCAGTGCCACTATTCTGTCTTCTAGTTAATTGTCATCAAAACCCTAGGAAATTTTTATATTT
>NW_010404844.1:0-7088 GCF_000710305.1 Buceros rhinoceros silvestris | reverse complement strand
GTTTGGTTTGCCAGCCCACCGAGAAAGAGGATTTGGGGTTCAGTGGGCGGCTGTTTTTTCCCCGTGGAGATCAGCAGTTGTGGCAACTGAACGTGTGTCACGGCAAGATTCTTCGGTTTCTCGTGTGGTGACTCTCGCAGTCTGCCTGAGAAATGCGGAGGGGCTCACAAGTAGAGTTCCTCCATCGCTTCCAAGAGAAAAAACAAAAAGAAACAGTTCGATAGGGACGGAAATTCACTGTGGCTACCGTTCATATTTGCCAAAGGCTATTGCCTCTTAAATTAAAACTTTTTGCCCTAGAAATGGGGATGAGTTGGGCAGCACTGAAGACAGGATTCAGCCAAACTGGTTGCTCTGCAGAATGACACTACCTCTGTTTCTGACCTTCCCATGGTCCCTTATTTCTTAAGGCTTCTGAAATCTTTTTCTAATTTTCACATGCCGTACACTGGAGGATAGGCTTGATGGGCTTGAGTAGGTCACGTCTCAGAACGATGTCTGATCAACAAGTTGAAACAACCCTGATTATTACAAACACCTCGAAAAACGTTCTTCTTTGACCCCTTGTCTCATGTATTGTTCATTTGCACCAGGCATGGCTCTGTTTCCTGTGGTGTCCACTGAGACAGTATTTCATGCCCCGAGAGAGCACTCTCTGCTTTGATCTATAAACTTCAAAGCTTCCTTTCAAGCTTTTTGTGGTGTTTGTAATAGTTACGAGGTGTAAGTTTTGCTTTGTTTTGTTATTTCATCTGACCAAAGCTTGCATCATTTAGTCTCCTGTGATTTCTTCACTTCCTGCAATCCCAGTTCTCTGGCAGGATTGCATGAACAGTGGTTTTTCGAGAATCAGTGTAGTCTTAAATTCTTAAAAGAACTGTTGAGAGACAAAAGATTGATACTTGTTTTATGGAAAATCCACCATTCTTGTTTCCAAATACTATCAAACAAGGGCAAACTTCCTAGAGGACTGATCTTCCAGAGAAGACAAGAAACAAGACTTCGTACATTCAAACCGGGGAGCCTAAAAAAACGTGATCTAATATGATGAGGGGCCATGTGGAAGATATGTTTTCTGTGATATTTCTAAAAAAAAAGAAACAAAAACAAACCCAAGACACAGTGAACCAGCCCCTGCAAAAAACCCTTAAAAGACAATCTAAAATGATGCATTGAACCCAGTGCTGCAGATTTCGCAAAGCTCGCAGGGTCCTTCCTGGTAGAAGACCGGAAGTTCCTGCCAATGAGACATGTCCAGCCTCGATATTCCTGCACCGGTATTGTGGCATGTCCTAGAGGAAGAGCAGCCCTTGTTCTTGGACTGTAACTCCTGTGAGCAGTGCGTGAGAGATGCAGGCAGTTAAGAGGGATGTTTGTATGTCTGACAGGTGCCGGGTTCTTTAATTCATTTGTAATTCATTTGTAATTCATTTTAATTCATTTGTAACAAAAGCTCTTCAGGCATTAAAGGAAATCAGGAACCAAAAGCTAAAGACCCTCAGTGTTACTTGGTAAAGACGAAACCTTGGAGGAGTTTTAATGTGGAAGCAAAGCTTAACAAGAGCTACGGCTGCTAAAAATACTTCCATGGTTTCCCTTTAAAGTCCACACCAGTAGTGTGGAAAACATCTTAACTCTTTAGGATACTGCTTGAGGAGAGTTGCTGTCCTATCAGTTCTACTTTACATTTGAGATGCATTAGATTAAAAAAAAGGGTAAAAGATATTGTAAGGTGAGGTGTAAACTTGATGGGTTTTTTTACCTTGAATTTATAACAGACTTCAGTATTTGTCCAGGATAAAACAAAACATCCGATTAAACACACACTTTATGGTGTTACTTTAGAGCCTTCTAACTTGCATTTTAGAAAACAAATGAGTTCTCATTGTTTTTTTTCTTCTTGCTGTTCTTTCTTAGGTGGGACAAAATGTCCGAAAGATCAGATATTCTTCACTTCAAATTTGACAATTATGGGGATTCGATGTTACAGAAAATGAGCAAACTGAGGGAAGAAAACAAGTTTTGTGATGTTGTGGTCCATATAGATGACGTCGAAGTGCACGGGCATAAAATTGTCTTTGCTGCTGGCTCTCCCTTTTTAAGAGATCAGTTCTTGCTGAACGACTCCCGAGATGTGAAAATCTCCATACTGCAGAGCTCGGAAGTGGGGAGGCAGCTGCTTCTGTCCTGTTACAGTGGTGTCCTCGAGTTTCCCGAGATGGAACTGGTAAACTACTTGACTGCTGCAAGCTTTCTGCAGATGAGCCACATTGTGGAGCGATGCACCCAGGCCCTCTGGAAGTTCATAAAACCGAAGCAGCCGTTGGAGAGCAAGGAGTGTGAACTGCAAAGTGACTCCTCTGAGCTGAAGGAACATCAAGGAGACGACGACTCTCTGCAACAAGATTCACCTTGTATTCAACCTTCAGAAGACAGTATGGACATGGAGGATAGTGATATTCAGATCATCAAGGTGGAGTCCATTGGGGAGGTGACAGAAGTCAGGAACAAGAAGGATCAGAACCAGTTTATTTCTTCTGAACAAACTGCACTGCATTCCTCAGAGCCTCAACACTTTCTGATCAACTCCACTGTTGAAAACAGAGCCAGTGAAATAGAGCAAAACCACCTCCACAACTATGCCCTTTCTTATGCTGGCAGCGATAACATCATCCTGGCCTCTAAAGATATGTTCGGCCCTAACAGCCGAGGCATAGACAAAGGCCTCCAGTGGCACCATCAGTGTCCAAAGTGCACGAGAGTATTTCGGCATCTGGAAAACTATGCTAACCACTTAAAGATGCATAAACTATTTATGTGTCTCCTCTGTGGCAAGACGTTCACTCAGAAAGGCAACCTCCACCGGCACATGAGAGTGCACGCGGGCATCAAGCCGTTCCAATGTAAGATCTGTGGGAAAACGTTCTCTCAGAAGTGTTCCTTACAGGACCACCTCAACCTGCACAGTGGGGACAAGCCCCATAAGTGTAACTACTGTGACATGGTTTTTGCCCATAAACCCGTTCTGAGGAAACATCTTAAACAGCTACACGGTAAAAATAGCTTTGACAATGCCAATGAGAGAAATGTTCAAGACATAACAGTGGACTTCGATTCATTCACGTGTAGCGCTGCCCCAGACAGTAAGGTCTGTCAGCAAGCTGATGCAAGCCAGGTACTGGATGCAGGGAAGCTGCCTCCGGCTGTGCTCAGTCTAAGAAACGATGGTACCTGCGTCAATTAAGCAATTACAAACAGCCCTTTGCAGAGATCGTGATGGAGAGGAGCAAACAGTTGGTTTGGGCTCTGACCTACGCTAGTGGTATGCCCGGAAAGGCTACGGATGATGGCGGGTTGGATGGCAAAACCTGGCAGGCCTTCAGCCATCATTCTTAGTCTTACTTGATACTTTCTGTGAATAGCAAACTTCCTTCAGGTTTCTGTCTGTGTCTCTGCTGTAGATTAAGGGGTTAATTGTTTCATTTCTCTCTGATTAGGAGACTCAAGACTAACACCTTTTGAAAGACTGTTGCTGTGGGCTGCAAGTAAACCATCTGCTGTACAGTTAGAGGCCTCTCTGTGTCTGGGCAGATGGAGGGAAGAGCACAGAGGACAAGTCTGTGAGATAACCCGATTATTTTTTTTAAAGCACTGGATAACTGAAAGCACTCCACATAGTTAAATTTAAACTTACCTCTTGAAGTTATCTTTCTCTGAACTTATCCCTGGACCCCTGCAGTTGAAATGAAGTATTTTTGTGTCACTTTTTTGCCCTTTCTAAATGTATTTCAAGAAAAACTTCTGCTGCCAATCAACACTATCTTAAAAGCTCTCAGGGTTTTTAACCTCAGCATGTATTCCGAAAAGATAAAACCCTAAATGATTTGGCAGGGTTAGCTGATCGTTGCATAGAACTGTTCAAAAGGAGAACAAATTGCAGCTCTGGAATGTGAGAGGCCCATGCCAGGAGTGCAAGTATGACCTATTTCTCATGCTGTCATACCTAGGATTTTCAAAGGGCACTTACCAGTGTACGTACTGAGACAAGCTAAACACTGCAAAACGAAGAACTCCTCATCCATCTTCCGTAAATTTTGCATCACATAAGCCGACTGTTGTTGGTTTTAGAGCAAAGCTGGAGTGGAGAAATACTGTTTTTCGACACTGTGACAAGGATCTGTTTTAAAAGCTGCAATGTAACAACTCCATGCTTTGCTTTTTTTTTTTTTGCTTTTTTTCTTTTTTTTCCCCTTAGTTCTTATATATCTCTCCTTGATATCTAATTGGGGCCACTGTCAGTCAACTTGAAAAAAGAAACAGAAATACCTGCTGTAACAACACACAGGTTTTTGGTTTCTTGGACATTCAAAGAATACTTTTTTTTCTAAGTGACCTGCATAGTTCATGGCCGTTAGTGTTTTACAGAGCCCCGGATGAGGTATAGGTAGCACAATTTCCGTAGGTTAATGTATCAGCTATGAACTGTACTCAGCAATACCTCTTGTATACCGCCTTAAACATCCAATGTAGCGGGAATGGCACGTTAGTTGGATTCTGCGATTATACTGCATTGCTTCTCAAAAGTGCCGTGGAATTATCTGCATCCCAATCAGGCCGAAAGAAATGAGTTTCTCTGAGGCACACCATTCCTAGGAGAACAGCACTCTTCCCACGCTGAAGTGTAGCATAGACCAATAATCGAATGGCTGATGCTTGGTAGAGAACTGCTGTTTGTATTTGGAATAAGGATTTCTTCCACTGCAGCTCTTTTCCACAAGGTTTGCCGTGAGGCTGAGATTATGCTTCCTACTTACTAGTGGAACTGTTTGTGTGTTCGAGTGAGGGGTGGGCGTGAAAGGCTGCTATTGTGTGGTGAAAAATGCTGGACAGGTGTGACCAAAGGTGTGTTGGAGCAAAAATGCTTTGTGTGTAATTCTCAAAGTTGGTCCTGATCTTCAAGTCTGTGCGTGTAGAAGCCAGATTTCCTTACGCAGACACTACGGTGATGGACGGTAAAAAGCGTGAATGCTGCAGAACGTTCTCAGTGTTCAATCCGCACACTTTCAAGCAGAAAAGCGAGGTGATTCTGTGAATCCGTGTTTGCAATTGAGTTCTTAAACTGCTGTACTTGACTGTTATGTGAACTGTTACATGGACAGCTATGAAGTAAGCAATGGAAGTGGAGTCAGGGCATTACATCTTCAAGTTGTAGCAAATATATTTAGGCCTAAAATCGAACTATTTGGAACTTCTAGAAATGATTGTCCAGGTTCCTGGCAGAGAAAACAAATTTGCATGGGACAAAAAGCTGTTTTTCCTCTTAAAGCCACCCTCTTGGAAAATCATTTTGAGCTAAAACTGACCGTGACAGTTGCATCCGACACTTGCATTCTGTCATCAGACAGAATCTTCTGCATTGTTCAAACATTTTGATAATACATCATTCAAGATATGGAAATAAGTTATAGCACTAACATCAAAACGAAGATAGACGTGGAGAATAAGAGCTTGCAGAGCCAGGTCAACGTGCTGAAGGGACTAGTGAACGATCTAACCAGATATAAATATGGACATGATAAATAAAATGGTATTCTGCCAGAGAAAGGAATAAAACTGTACAAACGCTGGGAAAAGTGGCAGCAAAATGGACAGTATTGAAAGCGTTGTCTATCTAGGAGGGTTTTTTGTGGAAATACGAAGCTGTAATGTTACTGTAAGGAGAACACAGCTTGTTGATGTAGCCGTGCGTGACCGGGAGCTGATATGAAGAGACAAGGGGTTTCCTAAGAAAGAAAAATATGGTTTGGTCAAGATATACAGGTGTTCAGTCCACGTTGTGCTGTGGTGATGTCAGTGTCTGAGGAAGCTGAGACTGCTGGCCGTTGGGTTAAAAGGCTGCTTGGGTCATTTGGTGAGACCCCGGCAGAACAGGAAAAAGGAGGAGAGCAGAAGATTGCTTCTTCAATGAAAACGGACGCATCTGTTAGATGATAAGTGACTTCTTACTAACGTCTGCGCTTTTGGCCTGGCAACAGGGTGCAGACCAAAAGATTTATGCAGGAGGCGGCTGCGTGACTCCACAAACCCTGGAGGTCTAAGAGGGCAATACGCTGATGGCATGGTGCAAAGTGCGCTGGAGGCAGAGTTCATCCAAGATTTGCCCCTGTATGGAGCAGAGAAGTGAAGAGTGTGGAAGAGGTGTTAGAAAAGAAAAATCTGGCTAACACTTCTTCTCCGAATTCCAGATTAAAGTGGAGTGAGTATTATTTTAAATGATACCGAGGCAGCTTGATTATAAAATAAGATGAACTTAATTGTCCGTGTATGTAAAATGTTGTCTTCATTGCAATGTTCCGGTTAGTGAAAGACTAGATCTGTTGGTTGTTGCTACTGATGCTGCATATTCAGATGAGGACTATGGAGTCATCATAATCTGTGTGTAAATGTGTAGAATCCTGTTTGCTGGTAAGTGGATAGTCTCACAACTTAATGTGCTGTACAACTCCCTGCATATCCTGAAAATAAGTCTATTACAAAAGTATTTTAATAACCCCTTGAATATATTAGGATTTTTTTGTTTGCTTTTTATTTATTTATTTTATATAGATAGAAGAAAGTCTTAGAACTCTTAGGTTTTGCAGAGGTTTAGGCTCACCACTTTCCTGAGTGGTGGTTAGCTAGCGTAGCAAGTGCTGCTGCAGCCCATGATGCCGCTGCGCAGCCTCCTGTTAGATCAGGGATGAGTCTTTCCTTAATTTATTTTTCTTTTAGAAAGTTAGTAACTGGTAACATCGCAGTGTCAGTCTTTTTCTCCCCTGGCTTTTTGGTAAAATTTAGATAGCTGCCGCTGAACTTTTGTTGAAGTAAATTGTGTGGGGCTGATTTTGGTTCTGAGGCATTGGGAGGAGTAAAGCGAGGAGGGAGAAAACGTGATACAAGCTGGAGCTGTGGAGAGAATCCTCACGTCGCGTCAAATCTCGATTTTTTTCAAAAGAAAGGGGGGTCATAGCCGGCCCTCCTGACCCGCTGAGAGGCAGAACGGACCTTTTCCCTTTGAGACCGTCTAACGGACGGACCGAGCATTAGCT
>NW_010404843.1:0-232 GCF_000710305.1 Buceros rhinoceros silvestris | reverse complement strand
TTTGCTCTGCCCCCGCACCCGGGGCCGTCCCCCGCCCCAGGGACGCTGAATCACGGAAACTTGCGCCCCGGCTCAGCTCCTTCCTGGGAACCTGCGCCCCGGGTGGTTCTGCACCGCGGACTCTCCTCTGCCCTGGGGACTTGCACCCGGTGCTACCCCCTCCTGGGGACCCTGCACACTGCGTGCTCCTCGGGGTAGCCCAGACCCTCCTCTGCCCCATGCCCCCCCCACA
>NW_010404842.1:912-2547 GCF_000710305.1 Buceros rhinoceros silvestris | reverse complement strand
CGGGGGGGGCACCAGGGAGGGACCTGGGTGCACGAGGGCGCACGGGGATGCAGGAGGGTGCACCAGGATGCACGCACATGGGGGGCACGAGGATGTGTGAGGGGGAACCAGGGAGGCACCAGGGCGCATGGGGACGAATGAGGGTGCACCACGATGCACAAGAGTGCACAAGGGCGCCCCATGATTCACGAGGGTGCACGAGGGTGCAGGGGGACGTACGAGGATGCACCATGATGCATGAGGGCACACGGGACAGACGAGGGTGCATGAGGATGTATGAGGGTGCAAGAGGGTGTATGAGGATATAGAAGGGTGCACCAGGGTGCATAAGATGTGTGAGGATGCGCAAGGTGCACAAGGATGCACGAGGGAGCACAAGGGTGCACACGGGATGTATGAGGGTGCACGAGGGCACGTGGGGACACAATGCACTGTGATGCATGAGGGTGCACAAGAGGGCACGAGGGGGCACCATGATTCACGAGCGTGCAGGGGGACGCACAGGTATGAGGGTCCGCCGTGATGCACGAGTGTGCAAAGGGATGTGCGAGGGTGAACCAGGGATGCACAAGGGTGCACGGGGCTGTGTGAGCTCCCACGCACACACGAGGGGGTGGTGAGTGGGCAGAAAGGCTGCAGGAGGGCACGCGGGTGCACGAGGGCAGCGGAGGGACCCCGGAACGGTGCAAGGGAGAGGAGATGTAGTCAGGAGGTGCGGAAGATGCACAAGGGATGCACGAGGGATGTGGGAGGAGGGGAAGATGCATGAGGGGTGCAGAAGATGCACGAGGGATGCAGGAGGGATGCAAGAGGTGATGCATGAGGACCTGGGAGATGATGCATGAAGATGCAGGAGATGCACGAGGGATGCACGAGGATGTGGGAGGTGATGCACAAGGATGCATAAGAAGCACAAAGGATGCAGGAGATACAGAAGGGATGCAGGAGATGATGCACGAGGATGCAGATGATGCATGAGGGATGCAGGAGATGCACGAAGATGCAGGAGATGATGCACAAGGCTGCAGGAGATTGATACCCAACAGATGCATAAGGATGCAGGAGATGCACAAAGGATGCACAGGGACATGGGAGATGATGCACGAGGACGCGGGAGATGCAGCAGGACGCGGGAGATGCAGCAGGACGCGGGAGATGCAGCAGGACGCGGGAGATGCAGCAGGACGCGGGAGATGCAGCAGGACGCGGGAGATGCAGCAGGACGCGGGAGATGCTGCCCGAGGCGAGCGGGTACCTTTGAGGGAGATGCAGCAGGACGCGTGAGATGCTGCCCGAGGCGAGCGGGTACCTTTGAGGATGTAGTCGGTGAGCAGCGTGGGCACCTTCTCGTTCCCCTCCTTCATGGCAAACAGGACTGGGGGTGGGAGGGGACACCGTGAGTCCCCAAAATGTCCCTCCCCCCGCCAAAACCAACCCCACTGTCGCCAGAGCGACGCTGGGAGTTTCCCACAATGCACCAGGCCTGAGAGCAGCCCCCAAACCCTCCTTTTACCCCCAAATCGGCACTGGGGGATGGTGCAAAAATGGGGGGGGAGATTGCACTGCGGTGGTGCAAAACCAGTAAAACCAGTTTGTCACCGCCCCCCCCCCCCCCACCATCAAGCCCCCCCCCAA
>NW_010404842.1:0-726 GCF_000710305.1 Buceros rhinoceros silvestris | reverse complement strand
CCCCTCAAAGGCCCCCAGAAGGGGCTTTGTCACAATAATGGTGTCACACGGTTGCAAAAAAACCCCCTGAACTGGCTGTGCCGACACAAAACGGGTTTGGGCTGGTAATTTGATGCCAAAACCAGCAGATTTTGCCCCAAAATCAGAAGATTTTCCCCCAAACCAGTGAATTTTGCCCCAGACCCACTGAATTTCCCCCCAAACCAGTGGATATTACCCAAAACCCAGTGATTTTTCCCCCCAAACCAGTGGATTTTTGCCACTAAACCAGTGGATTTTACCTCAAAACCAGCAGATTTTGCCCCAAACCAGTGTTTTTTCCACCCAAATCCAGTGATTTTTCCCCCAAAACCAGAGACTTTTGTCCCCAAACCAGTAAATGTTGCCCCCAAACCAGCAGGTATTACCCCAAAACCAGCAGATTTCCCCCCATACAGCAGCTCGGACCCCAAAACCAGTGAATTCCCCCCCAAACCAGTGGATTTTACCCCAAAACCAGCAATTTTCCCCCCAAAGCAGCGGTTTTTGCCCCAAAGCAGCGGTTTTTGCCCCAAAGCAGCGGTTTTTGCCCCGGACAGGCACTCACTGTTGGTGAGCATCTGCAGGTCCTCCACGGAGGGGGGCGAGCCCTTCTTCTCGTAGGGGATCACCGTGTTCAGGTACTGGGGGGGGACCAAAGAAACACCCTAAAACCACCCAAACGGCCCCAAAACCGGGGCGGGGGGG
>NW_010404841.1:0-1174 GCF_000710305.1 Buceros rhinoceros silvestris | reverse complement strand
TTCCGTGTAGAGCAGCTGTGCAGGGAGTCTCTGGTAAAGCTGCGGCTCCGAAGGGAGCGAGAGGGACGCGACCCCCCGGACTCCCCCGGGGGCTGGCGGGTACCGACAGGCAGCAGCAGCCCCGGGCCCTGCGCCAGGCTGGCTGCTGGGAAACTGCCCGGGGGTCCCGCAGGACCCCTCGCTTTGGGCTCTTCTACCTGTTTCCACTCCGGGAAGCAGCAGCCACCCAGGCTCCGTGGTTTTAGGAACTGCAGCTCTTCCTCTGTTTTTTTCCAGCCACGGACTAATGGCAGGGATTTCCCTTTGGAGCAGGACTTGGTCCAGCGCTTCCCAGAGTCACCGAAACAGGCAGAGAACGTCTGCGCCCGCAGCGCCCTGGGCTGGGCAGCCCTTGCCCCAGCCCAAACCTTCCCTGCTTCTTCCTACGCACGGGAAAAGCGTTTCCTAGCTGATGTTTCCCCGGTGTTAAAGCCCAGGTCTCGCTGCAGATCTTTTTTCCCATGCTAACAGCAACCTCCCACATCTCTCAACAACAGTTTTTCTGGGCGCTGTGGCCAGTGCCCCTCCAGTTACCCCCCAGCCCTGGCTGCTGGCCTGGGCACTTCCAGCGGGGGCGTTAAACTGAAGACACCTACGAATAAATTATTTGCTTTATTGCTTTTCCACGTAGGCACTGCCTGCGATGCCGCGTGGCCACGCGGTAACCCAGCCGGGTGGGTGAAGCGTGGAGATACAGAACGGTTCTTAGCGAGGTGGCGGATTTGAGGCTGAATCGCGCTTAGGAGCAGGTTTGAGCTGTCGCTTTGTCTCGCCGGTCCCTTCAGGGACACCTCCCCCCTCACAGAGTGGCAGCCGGTGACTGCCCAGTAACCCCACACCCGGATGAGGAGGGGAAAGGGCTGTTCTGATCCAGCAGTGCTGGAGGAGAGCGACTGCCCCCCGGCCTCTGCCTCCTCCCGCTTCCAGCAGGTCCCTGTCCTGAGGCTTCACCACGCGGGACCGAGGTCCTGCCCCTCTCCACCAGGCCAGCAAAGCCCGGGATGAAGCTTGGGACCGTGACAAGCCCTCGGTCCCGGCCGGCAGCACCCGGTGGGGATGAGGAGCAGATGTCCTCAGGCTCTGCTGATCCCTGCCCAGTTCTTGTGTCCCTGCAGCCCAACGGCAACAACTCATT
>NW_010404840.1:1616-1868 GCF_000710305.1 Buceros rhinoceros silvestris | reverse complement strand
ACAACATCCTCTGGCTTGCACATTCAGCAGCGTAACCCCGTGGCTGAGCCATGCAGCTCAGTGCCCAAACGCCTCTGGCTGGGCCTGGGACGTGCTCGGTGCCCGTGGCTGCTCTGTGAGGGCGGATGGCTCCCCCCTCACGGGCCTGCCCCACTCCGCCCGGAGGCCTCTCCCCCGGCAGCACAGGGCTGCCTGCTTCACTTCTCCGCTCCCACCTTGGGTTTAATGTTCTCCAGTTCGCCGTTCTTCAGC
>NW_010404840.1:1130-1473 GCF_000710305.1 Buceros rhinoceros silvestris | reverse complement strand
TTTATTTTCCCCCGTTCCCCCGTTCTCCCGCCGCCACAGGACGTGTCCCGTGGTGTCCCCTCCGATCCCGAAGTTCAGCGCGTGAAGGGGTGAGAAGAGCTCCCGCCAGATCTGCCATCAGAAACCACCATGCGCATCAGCGCTGCGTCCTGCTGCCACGGGAAGACGCGGCAGAGGGCAGTGATGCCTCTGGGGATGCTGGAAGCAGCTGCCAGACTCGCTCTGAAACCTCTCTGCCACAACAGGGGCGTTTAGAGGACGAGGCTTTGCGCGGGGCCCAGGGGATGGAGCTGCTGACGCTCGAGCGCTCGGTCGAAGCTCTCTCGAGCAGCTCAACTCGCCC
>NW_010404840.1:524-732 GCF_000710305.1 Buceros rhinoceros silvestris | reverse complement strand
GAACTGCTGGACACGGCTCCTGACTGCACAGGCCCAGCAACCACCTCGGTGCCAACGAGGGCAGCAGCTCGTCTGCTCTACGCGAGACACATGCGTGAGCCACAGGCCTGGCAGATGCCCTCAGATTCATCAGCTAGAGAGACCACAGCCCCCCAGGCTCCCGGTGACGAGGACTGGGCCTCGTGTGCCCCTGCCCGCCTCACCTGTG
>NW_010404840.1:0-276 GCF_000710305.1 Buceros rhinoceros silvestris | reverse complement strand
GTGAGCTACGGGCAGGGGCTTCGGTCGGGAGAGAAGCTGCCTGCCCAGGGACCGCTGTGCTTCCCCACGGGCGACTCACGCCCCTTCCTACATGTGCTGGTGTCTGGCCGACAACTAATCACGCCCTGCCCCACACGCAGCTCCGCAGCCAGAGCCATCTACGGCCTGGCTATGCCGGCATGTCGACACGGTGGCAGGGAGCACGGAGAGGCTCTCCGGCCCGGGGGGGTCTGCAGAGGCGCCCCCCAGCTGCGCAGGGCTCTGACACAGTAATCG
>NW_010404839.1:5443-7207 GCF_000710305.1 Buceros rhinoceros silvestris | reverse complement strand
CACCTCACAGCAATTCCAGTGAGCAACTTTGACGTCGGTCTTCAATTTCTGGGGGATTTTTTCTTGTGTCAGTTCCCTGGTGTTTTATTAAGCAAATACAGGATTGGGCGTGATGCTAAGCTGGCAGCGCCCAAACCAGAGACAAAGCCGCAGTTCATCTCAGTGACAGAGAAAGCACAGTTCAGGCTACCACCCCCAAACTCTTTAGCAAGGGATTTTACAGACAGGCGAGGTCCCACAGACGTGAGAGGGAGCGGAGCGGCACAGTGGGTTAATGTGGCCTTTCCGTGAGGGATGTCGTCTCTCACCTGGGTTGAAATCGTGAGCAGATGACGGATCAACCTGAGTTTGCTGCGTGGCTCATTGCAGGGCCCCAGGGACATCTCTCAACCTTACACAGACCACTTCACAGCACATGGCCCCACTGGCAGCCGGGGAAGGACAGGGAGGGGTCGGCATTGGCACAAGGTGTCAGTGACCACATCCACATCGGCAGAATCCCGCTGGAGTGGCAGGGCTGGAGTGGCCAAGGGTTCCTCAGGAGAGGAATGATGACCATCGCTAAACAAAACCCTGTGGCTCACATTCATACCGCTAGGGTTTTATCCAAATTGTTCTTAAAAGCTGTTGTAGAAATAATCCAAGTGCCCTGGATGTAGAACCCCAAGGGTTTCAGAAAGGAAATAGGACATTCTTTTATGTTTAGTCCTGTTTTATGTTTTGCATACGTGCAGTGCAAAGTAATTGACAAAAAACCCCCGAAAACCACTGTGATCCACCAAGACCTGACTGAACACATAGAACTCACTCTGCTTTAGCTGCACCACCAGAATTGCAGGATGACTGCTCAACCTGGGCAGTATTATATCGGAAGAAATAAAAGTTTTACAACTTATTCTCCTACAGAAAAGGAGTTAGAAGTGAAAACCAGGGTAAGCACAATACCAGAGACACCAAGTGGAGGAATTTGCTCTGTCACAGTTGGTCACAGGTTGCCCAGGGAGGTGGCAGAAGCCCCATTGCTGGCACCATCCCAGGTCAGGTTGGCCCTTGGGGCTCTGAGCACCCCGCTCTGGGTGCAGATGTCGGGCTGGGTGAGCTGTGAAGGTCCCTTACAGCCCAAACCGTTCGATGATTCTGTGCCAGGTCGGGCCGTCTCCCTGGACAGGTGTGTGCTATTTGCAAAGACTGCTGCGCAAAGCGGCTGAAAGGCAGCGTATGCCAGCCCTCCCAGTCCTCCCACAGCCAGCCTGGGCAGTCCCACAGCATCCCCCAGCCCAGAGCTATGCCTCAAAGCGCTAGCACCCTGCGAGCTTCTAGACCACAGGGGACAAAGGCATGTCCCCATCCAGCTCCTTCCCGCAGCTTCCAGGGCTTTAATGCAGAGATGGCAGCACCTCCCCATGCCCGTGGAGTGACAAAGTAAGCCACGCTGAGAAGGGACCGTTTGTGTGCATCAGAGAGTTCTGGATAAAGAAATTTATAGCAAAAGGAGACAAACAGGATGTCAGAGCAATCTCCTCTGGGCTCAGCTCAGCCACTGTGGAATGTGGTACTCCTATTTCTCTTCGGTTTTGCATTCTGAAGCTCCTCCGTGTGCTTGCACAGGGAATACTCCCCATGTCCATTTTGGTTATAAATAATGGGTGCTGACTGGACCTTAAATCTTTTCCGTTTCCAGAACTGAGGCGTGAGGCTCCGTAAGTGCCCCCAAGCGGCTTCAGTTTCTGTCCTCCACAACAGATACCGAAAGAAATGCAGGAA
>NW_010404839.1:461-5347 GCF_000710305.1 Buceros rhinoceros silvestris | reverse complement strand
ATGCCTGTCCTAGAAAAAAACATGCCAAAGAAGGAGAAAGATACACGCAGTGAAGATGAGACAGTAAGTGACTGTTTCCTGCAAAACAAAAAGAAAAAAGAGAGAAAAAAAGAAAAGGTTGAAGATAGATGACTTAGCAGCTTTTAACACTGTAAATTAATACGATAATTGTAAACCAAGCTCCGCTCCAGAGCTGATTTCTTCATTTCAGGGAACACTATTTATCCTGCAGCAGTTTGTAATCAAGAACTTTGATCTAACATTAGTGCTCCTCACATCCAAGTACACTCTTCCACCCAGCACCCTGTGGTGGATTCCAGTAAATGAAATATTATTACACCACGGCAGATGCATTACTATGCCATCAGGGATGACACCAATTATTTCCTAATAGTCCAGAAGTACCAAACTCTTGCACTGGTTCATTTTCAGGCCGGTGTGGAAGGTGCTGGCTATGTTCGCCTGTAAGCAGTCAGCCCCTGGGGTTTGAGCTGTTTTCCTAAGCAGAGTCCTGAAGGGAACGGTAACTTCAGCCAGGAAGACCAGGGCCAACGCTAGCTATCGACACGGAATCCTATTCAGCACATCTGCCCTGTGCCGCGGTTTGAGTGTCTGAACTCTTGCATTTCTCGGTAGGGAAACGCACTGCGGCACTGACTCTTCTGTGGGTGTCAAAATGCAGAGCTGGGGTTGGAGCACAGAGGACACACACAGCGTGATTCCTTACCCCGTCCCCCCAAGCAGGCACTCATGGAGGAGCTTACCTTGCTCCTGAGAGCAGTGGGACCGGGTAACTGCCAGCCATCTCTCCCAACCAAAGTCAGCTGCGGTCCTGCCACCCTGTGAAAATGAGTGTCTATTCCATCAAAAGCTAGTGAATAAATCTGAATTCTACCTGCTTTAGGAGACAAAGAATTTTTGGGCAAAAAATCGAATTAGATAACTAAACCCTCCAGAAGTGTATGGTCTATGCTAATCCCCAACAGAGAAGCACAGCTGAGGTCGATGGCTGTTTCTCAGCTGGGAGACACCCACCTCCCTGTGGAACCACGCTTAGAGCATCATGGCCTCTTGCCATTGCCCACTCTTTCATGACTTACCACCTTGTTTGAATTTCCCACTGCCCCCATAATTCCTCTGGCTTTTAAATGACTAATTACACTTCACTCGGTTAATTCTGCATTAGAAAACCAAAGCTTAACTGCATGGATGGCATGAGATTGTTTTCTTCCCAGATGCTGTTGGTTTCCTGCTCCAGCAGGTTAAGGGTAAAGCAACTGTGAACAGAAACGTTTTATCAGGGCTTCTAGCAGGGCTGCGGGCTGGCTGACAGCAGAGGTGACCCGCAGCTTTACTGAGGATTGTGTGTGGTCAGTGCTGATAAACCTGCATGCCTTCTGTACCTGCAGGGCTGTAGCCAGTCCTGTCACCAATCAGACAAGCGTTAACTCACAGTTTCACTCATCACAGGCTAAAGGTGCTTCTTTACTAATGAAGTGCCTTCCCTTAACGCATGTGTTATTACGCTGCAGTGTACCTGAAGGATTCCCAGCATCTACCTCAGACCACATGCGTGTGTCATGCCTGTTTCTGCTAGGATTTCTAGGACGATTTCTACCAGGGAATATTCTCCTGTTTTCCACTAGTTTCCTGGCCTATCCATTTGAAATCCTCGCTGGCCAAAGGACTGCAAGTAGAGCTACTGGAGAGGTACCGCTGCTGCAGGACCGCGAACGATGTCCTAAAATGCAGGCACCCTGAGACCTGAACTCCACACGTTGGCAGTTATCAGGCATCTCAACTTCTAAAACAGCATAAATGCATTTTAAAAGGGATGAAACCTATTAGTCAGCAACGGAAGGGGAAAAAAAAAAAAGACAGTTTGAGGAGTAGAATGATTTGCTAACATTTATCTATTTTTTTCTTTTTAATAACTAGGCAGTGCCCAAACTTCCAGTGCCACCACTGCAGCAGACCTTACGCATGTACCTACAGTGCATGAAACACCTGGTGCCAGAGGAGCAGTTCCGAAGGACCCAGGGCATCGTGGAGCGGTTCGGGATGGCAGGAGGCCTGGGCGAATCTTTGCAGCAAATGCTTGAGGAAAGGAGGGAGAAGACCACAAACTGGGTAAGCAAGTGCAGTTCGAGATCCACGGTTTGTTGGCACAAATGAGGGAACTCGCACAGCTCGGGTGCACGCGTGGAGGTGCCAGCCTGACCTGGAGGAAGCTCTGTGTTACATCCTTCTGGGATGTCATTTCTTCCTCTCCCTGTAGTGACAGGATGCAGAGTTCTTGTTAAAATCAATAGTGTTCCTGATCACGATGATGCAGGAGACAAATGTCCATTTAACCACTTACAGCATGAAAGTTGCAGAGGGAGGATGTGTAAGCACTGTCTGAAACATCTCAACTTCGAATACTCGTTATTACAATTAAGTACCAGGGTCTTAAGATAAACTAGAAATGTTTTTATCTGGAATTTAACTAGCCAGGAGTATGGCTCGAGCCTGTTCTCCTGAAGGCTCCAGAGACTGGGGGGGAAGCATCTGTTCTAACAGCAGTGAAATACCTCAGAGGGAAACTTTTTCAACGGATGCGTGCATTTGTAATTATTTTTGCATAATTCCGTTGTTTACCGTTGCTGTATGCAAAGTGTTCCTGCTAACTCAGGAAGAGCATTTCATCTTCTTCGGGCAGCCTCCATTTTCCAAACAGTGATCTTTCAAACTCTGCTCAGACATAAAGGAATGAGGTTACGCCGTATGTCTGTGTTTCCAATAAAAATGGTTAGAAATTTCATACCCATGTCTGTCTGGGAGCAGAATCAGTGGTCTTGGCATCACAGACGAGTGTTGGAAGACCCCCGAGGAAAGTCAGTTCCTGTCTGTCTCTTAAATATATCCCAGTCACTGTTCAAGAGCCAGCAGTTAGCGTGTGGTACTCAAACACTTTTCTGCTGTGGAGAGAAGCAAACCCCGCAATGCCCAAACCGCCACATTCCGGAGCTTATTTCCTAAGAGAATGCGCTGTAAATGGCCATTGATTGAAACACGGGATGATGGAGTCGCGGCTGGCTTCAGCTGAGCCGAGGTCACGGAGCCCAGCCTGAGAACGCTCCGCGGCTCCATTAATCAGAGCCCGTGGCTGACACCAAGCACTCTCCCCTCACCCCGCTCTGCCTTCTCGGGTGGCGTTCAGAGCTTTAAGCGTTCGTGTCCCCTTCCCTCAGGTGTTTAACTACTGGCTGGATGACATGTACCTCAACAACCGCCTGGCTCTCCCAGTCAATTCCAGCCCAGCAATCATCTTCGCTCGTCAGGACTTCAAGGATGCCAATGACCAGCTGAGGTAACGCACTATGACTTTGCAGCTTTTGCTAAGAGAGACGGTATTTTAAATGTACTGCTTGTGCAAAAAGACAAGACACCCTGTTAAAAAGTGGGGTCTGTAACCATTAAATGATTTCCTGCTAGGCCTGCTGACTAGGGGCAGTGTTTCTGGGGTGGCTTGTACTGATTCAGAAATGGAAGTGTCATTAGTGTTATTGCATGAAAAAAATATGCCATGAGATTTATAACTTTTTAGATTAGTTGCAAAGCTCTTTGCTGTATAATTCAAGTAAATCATTCAGCGATGGAAAAAAAGAAATACTCATTTCTGACCCCTCGTTTAAAGGAAAACAGTCTGTAACATGCCATCGCTGTGACTCGCGCCGCCCTGCCAACTGCAAAGGCCACGCTGCCATTAAATTGTCCCTCTCAGGTGGCCAAAAGGGCATCTAAGAATAAGAATTCAGGAATCGTTCCTCCCCAAGAGCACTGCTTCCTTCAGGCCCGTCCTTCCAGCCTTGTGCTGACCTTTCTGCTTTGGGCTGTTGTGGGCCATCACAACCACTCTGAATGATGGAAAGGTAAGCAAGTGGCCAAGCACAGAAGGTATCTCTCCAGACACCCTTACAAGAGGACTCCATTCTCCAGCCTTCAGCAAAACGTTTTCTCCTTCCAAAACAGCAAAGCAGATCAAACCTGCCTTCACACGGTGCAATTTTCCTCTTTGCTTTTAGCACTCTCTGGCTGCTCATTACTGAAAGAATTAACTGCGTGTGGATTTCTGCCATTATAAACCAGCCAGAGCCTTGACGCCGATATGTGGTATTTTAACACTTTGCATAGACAGCCGATGCATCATTTTACTTCACTTTAAACGCAACTATAAATGCTTCCATTCATTACTGACTAAATTTATGGCGCACCAGAAACCTGCCCTTTGCATTTTCTCATGCACATGGCGCTAACAAGGAAATGTTTTTCTGAGAGCCTGCCCTTCAGCCACAGCTCAGATGGGCAGTGTCAGGGAATGATACACCTGTCCAGGGCTCTGTAGAAAGCGATTCTGCTCAGCACGGGGAGTGCTCTAATGAACTGGACAGCTCGTGAGTTTGGATGCTGAAACCCATGTTAAGGATGCTGTTAAATATTCAGCCTCTGCCCTCCGTCTCTAAAGAAAAGCTTCCAGGCTTCCTCCCGGAGTAGCCTGTTTAACCGTTTGAAGGGACCGTCTCGAGGATTTCATATTTCTCTTGACATGAATTAATTTAGGGTCTGGGTGGGGGCGGGGGGGCTCTTCTTGCCAAGCCAGAAGACGTCCTCTCCTTGTGCTGTGCCATCAATCACCGAGGCTCTCCTCTGTCTCTCAGAAACAGCCCGGTCTTGCCAAATGACAAAAGGCTGATGTCACTTCTATCTGCTACTTGCAGGTTTGCCGCCAATCTCATTTCAGGAGTGCAGGACTACAAGGCTTTACTGGACACGTAAGTAGCTTGGAAGGAGAGCTGCTGCTTGAGTGTCCGCAGGGCTTCTGGTCCCAGGGTGCTCCAAGACGG
>NW_010404839.1:0-374 GCF_000710305.1 Buceros rhinoceros silvestris | reverse complement strand
GACGGGCTGCGCTGCACCTCCCCACCAGCTGGCTGGGCTGGGGCTCCCGCATGCTGCAGGGCAAGCGCTTCAGCCACGGTTTTATGCGCTTTCCGCTTTATTACCGTGATCCGGTGGGTTGGGGGAGGATTCTTTTGGACATGCTCTCGCACGCCCAAGGACATACACAGTCTGCTTCTGTTAAGGGTCGAGGGACCGATATACCTCGATTTACCTTAACAGAGCTGTTGAGAACCCACCGGGAAGCCCGTGCTCCCCAGACCCAAAGTGCAGCAGCACTGGGGTTACGCAGCCCACCCACCTTCACTGGCTTCTGCCAGGGTGCTGCACCCCCTCCGTGTACTGCACCCTCCATTTAGAACATCAGCCCCGCC
>NW_010404838.1:412-731 GCF_000710305.1 Buceros rhinoceros silvestris | reverse complement strand
CGGGCGATACGAGGGGTATCCCGAGGACCCGGCCAAGTGGAAGACCAACTTCCGCTGCGCCCTGGCAAGCACCGGCATGTTCAAGCTGCTGGAGGACCGCTCCAAGTGTGGCGACGACCCGCACAAGGTCTTTGCCATCATCCCAGGTGAGCCTGGCCCCTTAGAGGGGGGCCGTGTGGGAGTGGGGTGGGCAGTCGCAGGCCGTCCCTCTCACACCGCTCTCCTTCCAGCCGGAGGCAAAGAGGGAGCGTTCAGCAGCCCCAGCCCCGTGGTGGCCCAGCAGCCGCTGCTCCCGCAGCCACAGGTTCGCATGGCGGGG
>NW_010404838.1:0-207 GCF_000710305.1 Buceros rhinoceros silvestris | reverse complement strand
CCACCCCCGTGTCCTTGGGGCTCTCCCAGACTGGGGCCCAGCAGAGCAGGGGGTGGCGGAGGGGGTGACCTCATCCCCTTCCCTTCGCAGCTGGGGCTCGACTCCCAGGAAGTGGTTCCAGACATCGCTTCCCCAGGTAAGTGCTGGTCCCCCCGTTTTTTATGGGGGGGGTCACCCTGGTGGGCTCAGCCTGGGCTGGTTTTGGGG
>NW_010404837.1:50753-53954 GCF_000710305.1 Buceros rhinoceros silvestris | reverse complement strand
CAAGGAAGTCTAGCCCAAACCGGGACAATTCAGTAACTGAGTAAGATAGGGTTTCACTCCAGGGAAGAATGAGACACAATCAAATTAACTGTCTATCAGGAAAGGTAAAACACTTAGAATTTCTATTAAAACAGGTTAATATGACTGCATTTGAAGTAATTTTGCTTAGAACAGATTTTGGGACTGTATTCCAAGCACAGTATCATGAAAGGAAACTAATATTGTCTGTCTTCTTGATAGGGAATCTCCCTCACCTAAATTTTGTTCATAGAAGATACTTACTCATCCAAACAAAACCAATAACGTTCAGTGGATTTAACTGGATAGAAAAACAAAAAAATCAGTTTTTCACTAGATCTCTGTTTTTCAAACATGGAGGACTTTCTCTGTCAATAGGAGGAGGAAGGGATAACCCATATCTGCTGAAAATGCAACTTCTAACTGTAAACATCTTGCGATGAAATGCACTGATGCTGCAAACTTTACATTTCATCTGATAGAGGCTACTTCCAAAGAAACATGCCTGCTAAATTCTCACTAGAAAAAATGAGAACTTTGGCATCATACATTGCCAAACATTTCAGTCTTAGAAACAAGATTGTGTGTGAGAAGATTTTGTTACTTAATGCTGTGTATCAACTGTTATATCCCCAGAGATTCTGTAAATGTTTCTTAAGAGCACCACTGCTTCAGTTGTGTTACCAATAGAATCCATTTCCTCTGGGTGTTTTTTAGTGTTAATATTTGCTTTAGGAAAAAAAAAACCACCTTAAGTTTTTCAGCTGAGGATATTTGAGGGATTTAATTATGTTCTAAATTGGTTCCAAACTACATAATAATATTAAGGGAGAATATATATTGAGATTTTAAACATATTGGATTGTGTTTCTCTATATCACACAGCAATGTCAAAAATTTGCCAAAGCAATAAATCAATTTTTATTTCAAGACACTTTCAGGAATCACACAAATCAGATTTTCATCTAGATTAAGCACATCTATCCCCGTATAAAAATTACAAAATTCTGGGGGGAAGAAAAAACAAACCTCAGATTGTATACTTCTTGGGTGTTCTCATCTCACCCTACTACATAATTCATTTCCTCCAGCAAAGGGATTTCACTGAATTCAGTGAAGTGAGAGTTTTGTAAACTGCATCCTTGCCAAACTGAAATCTCTGTGGCATCTGAATTGCATTCTCTGCTCAGCTATTCTGAGCCTTCCAAGTTCTTATAATCTATTCCTTGATTTCAGATCATCAGCTTAGTTGAAGTCTCATTTACAGTAGCTCACTCCCAACTTTCAGGAATAGTACAAACCACAGATGAGCGTGGAGATAAATAAACTATGATAAGCAGCCACTAGAGGCTGTTGGTACTGCGTTGGCAGTGGAATGATAAACAAATCTATAAAGGATTCCCAGGGCTTTAAACATTTTACCTTTTTTCTTTAGTTCAGAAAATTAAGAAAAAAAAATTGGAAAATCTCCTGTGTATTTAAAAAATTAGAATATAAAAGAAGGTCTTACTTGCATTCTGCTTCAATACATGTAAGTGCACTGGACATTTTAGGATTTGTAATTGTGTGAAGTTATTACTTGTAACTTAAGGACCTCTGTCTCAGCAGCAAATCACCTTTCATCCTGAATTTTGTAATTATTTTCCATTTGACTGTTAAAATAGAAGTTAAGGAAAATTTTGCAATTGACAGCGATCATAAGAAGAGAGGGCCATGGATAAATCTGAAAAATAACTGAGTTCTTAAAAGCATGTGTAAAATTCATCCTTCTTGTGAGATTTTATATTCACTTCAGGGTAATCAGAATTTCTCCCCAAATTTCTAAATTCAGTATTCACATATGTGTGACCTGTGCTTCTCTGACTACAGCACACGAGACTGGTAGTGATCTTGCCAGATTTTTCCTTTCCATCTGAAGTCTTTTGAGGATGAGTAGCTTTTCACAGATGATGTTGCATTTATGATGGATTTCAGGCATATGTAACAAAACAACAACAAGAAAAAAGAAAACAACACAGAAAGTCCAACATCAGGCTTACTTGTTCATTGACAGTCAGTGGGGTTTTGCGTGGAGTCTCATGGGCATTGGATTCCTGAGGCTGACTGTCTTTTTTCAGCTACTCAACCACAGATCTGTTGAACTGCCAACAAGGCATGTCCAACAAGTCTTGTGCCTGTTGCAAGTCACCTTAACTGCTTTGCTGCTCATATACAGTGCTCACGTTAAAATTTCTGCTGATCTTTAAGAGCAAGTAGTGTGTATGTATTCAGGAGCGAATGTTTTAGAATATATCACGGCAGGGAAAAGTACTAGTAAGTGCATACAAGTTAGTATGATCTCCGTTTTGTTTACTTATTTTTGTAAACATCTGTCCAATTTAAAGCCCTTGGTAAAATGACAGTTTTTGTGATAAAAGTTATAGAACTGTGTAGGTAACCTAAAGATTTCTTCTGCAGTGAGCGTGCTCCATTTCAGAGCTCAGCTGTTTTAGTTCTTGGCTGCTGAGGGCTGAATCTGAACCTGCATCCAAGTACCAAAAGGACATCTGTCATTCCTGTGCTCAGTCAGTCTTCCTGCTTTCCCTGGGTATGAAAGAGGAAAACCTGACAGGATAAACTGGAACGCTGAGCTCGTGTTGATGGCTAGGAACTGAGAATGAGAAGCTGAGTGCAGGGAATGTGATGGGGAGCTTGAGAGCAGATGAGAGGGAAAAGCCCTTTGGAAAAAACAAGTGTTTGTGATTCATTCTTTGATATAGACTAACAGTGGTAAAAATACTTTTTTCTATTCTTGAGTGTCTACTTGAAGTCAGTGCCAATTTAAAATCTAATTTAATATCCATGTTCTATTTAAATATACATATACACAGTTGATAAACATTTTCTCTTAAATTCTGTAGACAAGTTCACTTATTAGGAAATAAAGTGTTGATTAGCTGAGTTGAGTATTTAGTAGCAATAGCTAAAAAAGCCAATATATTGCATTAAATGGAATTATTAGAGATGACTAAGAATTCTGTTGAGGAAGAGGCTTTTAAAGCACATCAGTGGGATTCTGTATGAATGAACAGACTTTTCTGAACAAAATTCGAAAATTCAAAGCCTGTCCCTCCAACAGGTATCAACTGGTTATTGATCTGTGAAAATATTTATGGTTTCTGCATTCCCCTGCATGGTTTCCTG
>NW_010404837.1:45801-50661 GCF_000710305.1 Buceros rhinoceros silvestris | reverse complement strand
GGAAGAACATTGCTGTGGCACCCTGTCTAGTGACTGAAAACCACATGGGGAATCTGTTTACTCTTTTAAGTGGTGTGCCTAATGGGGACCTTTCTGTGAATGCATATGGATCTTTAGGTATAACAATCAATCTTGAACTGATTTCAACTGTTCATTGACAATTTGAGCTGCAAATTAGAAGTGTGAGATTTAGTTTTCCATAAAACACAAATTTTCTTGATGTTCTGCCTATTGTCTGTCTTTTCTTCCTGACAAGTTACAGAGGGGAATTAAGTTATGTTGAGTCCCACTTTGAGTTTCAGTTTCTCCTCTGTACATCTGTCTATGGATGCTCATACTGGACATACTACAATGGTGACAAGAGCTGTTTGGGCAGATTTTCCACTGTTCTCCCTTTCTTTCTGCCTAATGGGCAGGCAGAAAGCAAAAGGTAAGAAATGAGGAAAAAAGTTGCTAGCTGCAAAGGAAAAGCTGCTATTTTAAAACTATTTGATTGAGAGAAGCGAGGGTTTGATGTATGCCATATTTTCCATGGTAATAAATATATTGGACTGCATAAGACACTAGGATTTTATTAAAGTATTAAAGGAAGTGTCCCCTGTAAGAAGTGTCACAAGTGCAGACTGCTTTTTTGTTGTTGACTTTCCTTTCTTATGTTTCCTTTAAAGAGAACTGGCAGGACAAGGACAGAACAATTACCTATCCAAAAGATGCATCTTGGAAGGAGGCAGACAGCCTGAGTGATTCTTATTTTGTGCCTTTTAGGAAAGCATTTAGGATGCTTTGATGGATAGTGAGGTGGGTGTAACTTATCTGGTGCCCATCCTGCTCCAGAAAGGTGAAGAAAAGCTGTGCAGCTAGGGTTCTCAAGAGCCCAACCATACTGTGCTTTTTGCCGTTCGTAAACAAAGTTTCCCTTGGGAAATTAGCCTTAGAGGCATTGTATGCCTGAATTGCCCTAACGGTGACTGTATTTTCTAGGAATGGCAACTCCCTGTTTTCTGTGTAATTCTCTGTAGTCTCTCACCCAGTACCAGCAACGATCAGAAATACGCAATCTTACAGGCACACATCACAGGACTATTCACACAACCCACACTGAAAATGTTTCTGTTTTCTGAATTTTTACTCCCTTGAGATATAGAAATACTTTAGAGAAGGCGATAGAGCTGTGTCAAAGATTTGTGCTGTGCTCTGCAACGACATGAGCTTGTTCAGAACAGGTGGCAGCTGATTGTACTGATGGAGAATTCCCACACGTTGAACACATCCATAATCTGTACTTGTGCGAGAAATCATTGTTTCCCACCTGTGTGGTATAATCTGTTCCTAATGCCTATGCCCGATTTTTAAATCTTTGTCTTTATAGCTGCTTATGTGCAATATTTATAGAACACCACTGAAATGGTCATTAACAGACATGCAGAAAAGAGTCATGTAGCTCTCCCTGTTTTGTGGTATATTCTTAAAATAAGCAGCAGTTCAGCTGTTTGTTGTGCATACTTCGTACTCACTGGAAGAAATCGTATCTTTCATCATTTATCCACAAAGAGCTGTTGTGCTTTGAGTCGTACACAAGTTCTACTATCTTTTGCATACCTGTCTGAGCAAGTGATACCTGCTCTATAGCTTTACTTTCACAGTAGAGCTGACTGCTCTGTTATCTGTGGTTTGCCATCAGAAGTGCAAACAAAAATGTAGTGGGAAAATACTGTCTGCAGATGAAAGTGCTTATAAATTAAACATGCCATGCAATGGAACTGTTCAGATTACAGACTATAAAGTTGCACACAAACTACACTGATGTTGGTACTGTTAGTACAAACCCAGCTGTTTGCTAACAGCAAAACAAATAACAAACCATAGCAGTTTAATCCATTGAGGGGTTAATTAATATGATCTGAAAAGCAAATCCTGTAGTGGTTTCCAGGAGGGAAGCTGGCACTAGAGAAAACTATCATATATGTAACACCACACTGTGGCATTTCTGACCACAGGATTATGCAATAGTCACAGAAAGTGCTGAGGTACCACATTAATAGATGAAACTGGTAGTTGAAAGATGCATTTTAAAACCCAGAGAGACATTTCATAAGATCATTTCCAGAGATCACAAATTATTGTTTATCAATCCAAATATTAAGGTGTAGTAGCAGGGAGATTTCCAGTGTATTCAATCAGATTTTACTATCTATATCCACAAATACATATGCCCAGATAAGAGAGACACTGAAAAACATCCATATGAGGAAGGTTGCGCTCTCAGTGTGAATATGGCATCTGCCAGTAGATTTGTCCCTGCCATTGCTCGGCTCTGTCCCTGCAGAGAGAGGGAGAGCAGAAGAGAGGCTCCAGCTCAGCCATGTATATGCCAGTCACTGTTTTCTGAAAGTGTTGTGTTACTTTTAGGAGACTGCCATAGCCTGGAAAGTATTGGCAGACTGACTCTCAACAGGTCTCTGCTGAGAACATGGGTCAAAGGGAGCAGGAGAAAGGTTTGGAATTAACGTTGAAGGCGGAGGTTTTCTTTCAAATGCATTTTATCTCCATATATCCTAGAAAAACTTGCAGATCTTTGTACATCTGTTTGACTGAAGGCCCTCCCCATTTTTGCATGAGATGGGGTTGAACGCATGACTTCCCTCAGTGCCTTTTCACCGACTTAAGCTTTTGTCTTTGAAGAAACAGTCTGCTGTATGAAAATACACTTCTTACAGTTGAATCATAGCAACCATCACCAACATCACATGAAATGGCTATTGGGCTGAGAGACGTGTTGTACTAGTGAGTACTGAGGTAAGGGTTAACAGTCAGCTGAAATTGGCCAAGATATGTGAGCAAAATCTACAGGAATTTCAAGTGCAAGCAATGGGTATTTACTTTACATCTTCAGGCTGAAGAGAAACTTAAAAGTTATTGACCTTAAATATGTGTAACTGTCGCATCAGGATATTGGCAACTGGCACATAAGTATACATAAACAGTTGGCAGACATGGATTATTTCAGTCCAGTTTACCCAAACTTCAAAGTCTACCCAATGCAGTGGTTCATTAGAGCCATCAGACTTAACTGCAGTGGTTTGTAGTCCTTTTCCATTACCCTGGTTAAATAACTTCTGGGAAGTTCTCATGCTTTGCCCCTTTTTCTCCAGCTCACTTATGGGAACCAATTCTACTATGTGCCTCTTATGGATAACAAAGGAAGAAATTATTTCATTTATTCCGCTGTTTTATTATGCCTGTTGGTGCCATGAAGCCAGCAGTAAGCAGGAAAGTACTGGGAGAGGACACCAACCAGAGTCTTAGAAAGTCTAAGAGCAAGACCTTCCACCAAGGGTGGAAGTATGTTTCTTTTCTTGGCAGAAAAGAGGTACAGAGAAATTGGTGTGTCAGTGGAGCAGAGGCTTTTCTAGCAGTGCAGGCCCCCTCCTCACCTCATTGCCCCTAGTACGCAACCCCCATGGCAGCCAGCTTCAGCCTCAGTCCTGTGGCTGACTGGCTGAAATGTCTTGCCAGATTGTTTTCTTTATTTAGATTGAAACTAGCTAAAGACTGCTAGCTTCATATTGGTGGCCCTGTCTTTCACAGGCTGCAAGAGTGGTCACTGAAATGGCGGGGAGTTGCCGCTGGGACTTGTCAGTACCAGTAATCGTGGGCTATTTTTTGATCTCAAGTGGTGCTCCTATGCTGTGAGAGTTCTGCTTAATGTAAGAGTGGTTTTATCATTGCTGAATGAAGACTGCTCCCAAGGCACTAGGCTACCTAACTTGGCAAGTTTTAAAATAGTGCTCATATGGTGTTAATTGGTTTAATTGTATTAAATACAGGATTATGTTTTACTAGCTAAGTGTGGGAGGTAGGATTCATATTCATTGCTGAAGAAATAATTCCTTGGGCTCACTGCTTACACAGCTTGTTTCACAGCACTCACACTCGCTTCTTACGGACTCTGACAATACATACAGGTTTGTTTAAGGCAGTCGGGGCTATCCCTGGGCATATCTCATGTGACTGTTATTAAGAGTCACACCACACATACTCACAGTGACTTCAGGTAGTGTCTCACCTCCTTTCGTAAAACAAGACCAGAGAGCTCCTCCTTTTCTCCAGAGAGAGGATTATGATGGCAGAGCTGTTACAGTCTGCACCCTGCTTGGGAGGGCTGGCGAGAGCAGCTGGGAGAGGAGATGTGCAGCTTATGCACAGCATGAAGCAGCTTAACTCCCCGAGGTGTAGTTTTAAGCTCTTCTCAGATTTAGGAATGATGGTTATACTTAGCCATTTTTCTCTGCCTTCCCATACTAACCATTAACAGGAACATTATGGAAGAAGAAATACATTATTCTAGTATGATCGAATGGTCCTTTGTTTCACAACTCTTGGTATAGCCTTCCAGTGACCATTTCTTAATCCAGCTGTCTTTTTATATATATAAAGTTAAAAGGTGAACTTCAAATAAAGCTGATGTTACTTCTTAGTTGCTCTTCCTTTTTAGCTTGATTGTTTTACGATAGCAGACCCAAATACTTCTGCAGCTTTTGACTGAATGTGTGTTTGTAGCATTTTTATTAGTAAAATAAAATAAAAAATATTAGAATTAGCATTAATTAAAATTAATTAAAATTATATGTAGCTTTTAAAACTATAAATAGAAATGTAACAGAATGTCAAGAATTTTACTTTTAAGGATAATTTTCAAATAATTTTATTTTCAGGCAGATTACTTATTTCAATGGCACTTAGGCACTCAGTGGAGTTTTATGTTACGGCCAAAAAAGTACGTTGAGAGGAAACTTTCACGGGTTTGTGGTTTTTTTCTGTTCTTTTATGGCAGGGGAAGCTTCAGATTCCAAGTGTAAG
>NW_010404837.1:22143-45735 GCF_000710305.1 Buceros rhinoceros silvestris | reverse complement strand
AGTGCAAGCTTCAGATTCCAAGTGTAAGAAAACAGTTAAGAACTTACTCTGCTGGCCAATATAGGTATTGCGATGCATTGATCATTTTACTCACAACTCCAGTAGCATGTTGATACTTCTGTACTCAAGAGACTGTGGTCAGTCCCTGATGCCCAAGGTCAGACTGAGGACTGGAACTGCAGGAAATTTATAGTGGTTCAGGCTGTGGCTTGGAATATCATAGCCTGCTGTGGAAAAGGAAGCTGCAGGGAAGGGATGAAAACAGCTCAGCGTGCCCATGCCAATATATACCCCTGGTTCAATGACCTTACCAGTGAAGTTTCACAGTGGGAGGAGGTACCAGCAAATGTTACGTAGTCAAGAATAGCTCCTGGAGGTGAAGGTGAAGAACTTTTAAAGACTGTGGGAGGGGAGCAAAATACAAAATATCTGTTCAATACACATAAAAAAATATGAATTTCACAGCATAATCTTAAATATGGTTGTGTTTGGGTTGTTGAGTTTTGGGGGGGTTTTGCCACAGTTCCTTTACTCTTTTTGCTGTATGCGTTGTGGTCCTCTGTGTTCTTTCAGGTTTATATGTATTTTAACTTTTTTTTTTCTAAAAGTATTAGAGTAGGAAATAAGACATAGGTGTTTTAGTTTTAGCAGAAAAACAATGACAAGAGTAATAACCATGGACAGAGTGAATTTGTGGGAATTGGATTCCCTTCACTTTCCCGGGTTTTTTTCTTTTGAAAGTAGAATATATCATCTTGAAATTACTTTAACATGGAGTCCACTGTATTACAGGAAGGAAGAAGTGCTTGTAATCCAATGTGACAATGATAGGTGAACAGAAAATCATTTATCATCAAATAGTTGCAGAACCGTTTCTTGGAAGAGGATCAGTTTTGTCATTTATTTATGAACGGTAAATTGTAATGAATTGTAAACTATTTATAGTGTAATACGATTATGCCCAGCTATTAATTTTATTTTAAACATCTTTTTACTTTCTTCTCCCCTTTTCAGCAAGTTCATAGTAGGGTCATTAGGTCTTACAAGGATAACTGCATTGATGCCCATCTTTGAAGGTGTTGGGATTTTTTTCCCCTCTGGAAACATATACAGTACAGAAATCAGTCTTACTTTCTTGAGACATGTTTGTGTCTTTCTACTCTTTGTTAATACGATTCTCATTTAGAAACAGGAACTGTGAAATGTGCTGTGGAATAAATAGATCTCTTCTAAATAGACATTGTCAAGGAAGAGCAAAGGAAGTGAATTGTGCAAATTCTTAGAACCAAGTAACGTGTCTCTCAAAAAAAGGCATACTTCTCAGATAAGAATGGCTTTTGCTTTACAAGTAAGTTACTTTTTCTCTCTCTTTGTAATAATGGTAATGGGGAAATTTGTGATGGCGGTTTCTACAGATGGTGGGTTGTGGAACGTACCACTTTGAGCGTATCCACCAGCTTGATATCAAAATCAGAAGAGCCCACCAGAGTCTTCAGCCTGAGTGGGCACTGCATCAAAGCTTGTGCCACATCAGCATAACTGGCATTATCAGAATAATCTCATTGCTGTAGCAGTGTTTTGAACTTGGAAGAATGTGGAATTGAACACACACACATGAGGAAAGCAGGCCTTCTAAGGTCTCAGCAGAGGGCTTTATTTAAAGGGCTGGAAAGTTTAGTGGGTAATTTTCCATTTAATCTCCCTCTTTCATTTGAGGGAAAGATGATCAGCAGGTCCACACTAGAAAGGCAGAAGAAAGCTCTGGAGAGGGTTATTGTTACTCTTGAGATCTCAGATATAAACAAAGTGAGCACTACCTGCCATGCTGGGGAGTAGTTCCATGTGGACAATCCTTTTTCAGGAACCGACCAAATTCTGAAGATCTTTTGTGTAGTTTGCACACAGGTGCTTTCTTAGGACATTTGGTCTGTAGCAGATAACTCAGTATTGAGCTGCAGGATTTTCATTCAGATCTGAGTGACTGGCAAGATTCTGTGAAGGTTGTCAAAGGCCATCATTGGACAGAAGTCATAAGGTGCTGTTTTAATGAGTTTTATTGAGGGTTTGAAAGTCGGAAAAGATGAAGTTTATTGATTTTTTTAATTATTATTTCATTTATTGTGGAATTAAACTGTGTATCTGGGTATGTATGTTGTATCCTTTGGATGGCATACAGGAATCTAGGCTGATATCCTGTTGCCAGACATCATTTCCAGTCAAAAATTACGCTTTTCAATAAGCTAAATTTCAAGTTGATGGCAGCAAAAATTACGTTACATGGCTCAGAAAAAGTGATTTCAAACAATCCCTAATAATTTTCTTGGTTACTGTTTGCTGTAATAGTTTGTCCCTGTCAACAGAAAGGGCGACCCCATCCAGTAGCATTGGTGAGATCTTTGCCTTATGCTGCAATAACATCTAGTCACTATAAATGTATTTGCATAAAATTGTATCATATATGGCATACGGCCATGTATATGTCATTGTTGGCTAACAAAGGATCCTTGGACTCCTTGTTCACCCTTGTGACCCTGAGTCATGCAGCTTTATGGCATTTGATTTCCATACATTTTTAGAGGTGGGTGATAAATATGCCATGTCACCGTTTTAAGTCAGCCTCCTTGTAATTAGTGGTGAGATCTCAGCAACTTCATCCCAGTCTGCATCTAGTCTCCTCTTTACAAGAATGTCCTCTTAAGATGAGATGAAGCACACTCTATAAAAGATGGTGCAAGTTCTGTAAAGGAATGAATTAAGAGATTAGCGGACAGTGGCATTTGGTCATATCCCATTTTTTAAGAAAGATCATATGCTATTTTTTTATTATCTCTGGCATGGAAGTTGAGCCGTTCACTTTATTTGTATTCAAAAGGTGTTTAAGGTAAATACTTGAGAAGACCTTTTGCATGTGTGTTGACTATCAACTTCATTTTTCTTTTTCTCTCTGGCAGATGTAGATGTGATTGGAAATGAAGTCGGATTTTATGGGTGCATGAGCAAGCTCTTTCTGAACCAAAAGCCAGTCAGTGTGTCACTTCATGACTGTGAGTTGTGGGGAAAGTGAAATGCAGTAGTATTGGGTATCAGCTTTGCTTCCTGGTGTTTCATCAGGTGCATAGCTCTCAGTTGTCAAAGTAGCATTCACATACTTAGAATAAGTGAAATCATTGTATTTCCAGACCTCCTTTCCTTCAGGTAGACTTACTCTTGGTCATTCTTTCCATGTTTATGCTATGTCCAGACCCTATTATTCCTGTAATTTCTGCAGAGTACTCCTGTCCACAGTGATGAGTAGCTAGTGGTTGTGTAGATTTTGTGGTAGTTCTAGGAAACAGTGTTTTGTGTTGGTTGGTATGGAGAAATCTTCTTCATGTGGTGTATTCATCACCTTCATTTCCTAAGACACTGCATGAAGCATACTTTATGGGAATAATACCATAGTCTCAGGGTTCATTTAGTCAGCAGAGACACTGCTGGGCTAAGTTCACCTACAGAGTAATCCATGACAGTGTATAAATTTCAGTTCAGGTATTCACTATCAGATCCTAATTAAGGGAAGAACACCAAATACAAGCATATCTAAAAATTAGTGTAAATAAGCTAATTAGCCAAAATAAATTTCTATTTCTTAGCAGCATAACTCTAAGAAATATAAATGTGCATGGCATATATACAAAAGCAATAGAAACTGAAAATGTACTTTCTGAACACATCAGAAATTATTTGCATTTTGTTCTTAATTCCTCTAATATGCTTCATTACAGTATTTTCAATAAATTAAAACTATTGAAAATCACTTCCTGGTAGCTTTTGAAATACTTTGAGCAAGAAAGAGGAAGACTCAAAATTAGTCAGATTACTGCAGTCAGGAAGATTTTTTAAAGTTCTGAGAAAGAGAGCAAATTATACTGATGAGAAGAACCTAGTAAGGGATGCGGCAGCTTAGATGCTCTGTTGAAAATCTCAGGATCCAGCCTTCTGCACTGCATTGATGAGGAGGCTTCAGTCTGGATTCCCGTTTGGTTTTTGTTAAAGTGAACATGTTAGTGACTTCTGTATGGTACCAACCTCTCCGAGCTTTGCCTTAAAATCAGTATCACAGCCTATCCATGGCAAACCTTAAATTCCTCGTGCTGCTTGCTTCTCCCAGTTAATATGCAATGTCTAATGGAATAATTCCATAACATTGTTAATGTTATGTCATTTGTCACAAAAAGTTCTGCTTAAGGTGCAGAAACTGAGCACTTTCTTTCATGTTGCCTGTTATATTGCAGAATTTAGTTTGTAAGACATTTTCAGCCAGGTTCAAAAGCTAAGTCATCAGGACTAAATGTACTTCTTATTGCACTGTGCTAAGATGCATTCATCTTAGGTCTGATGAAAGGTGACTTCTACTCAGAGTGATTAATGTGTTAAGTCGGGGTGGGTTCAATATGACTAGGGTGTATTTAAATGATTAGGCTGAGATTCTCAAAGGACGCAAAAAGTTTCTTCAAGAGTAATTTTGAGTACTTGACTCCATTCAAGCAGTCAGTCTAGTGTGCATATTCGAGGCCTGATCTGCAGCTTTCTACAACTTGAGTCTGAAGTTTGAGAAGAGTTCCCACTAATTTTTGTAGACTTCTTAATGGGAAATTTAATTTCTGAAAAATCTTGCTTTAGAAAGAATCTCTCATTTGATATTGGCTTGACTGTCTTTCTGTGTGTCAGGTGAGTTGAGACGAAGAGAGAAACAAGCAACCACTAGTAAGAAATGGACCCTCTGAAATGCAGGAAACCGAAAATGGGTTATAACTTGGATTTCCGGTTTTCTGAACTGCACTTGCTAAGTGTCTTTAGAATTGCATAAGAATTTTTCTGTGCTTGTTCTTTCTTCTGACATAACATTAATTTCTTAGAGTTATTTATCTTCTGGAATTTTACAAAATGCAGAACCATTTTCCAGTATTTACTTAGAATAATAATAATGGAAAAGATCTCCAGCTAATGGGCTGAGAAAGTTGCCATCATCTTAATAATTACTATAGTTTGCTTTTCCAATGCTGAAAAATTACAAAGACAATGTCTGGCAGAGTGAGTAGAAATGTCTGTTTCTTTCCTATACTCTCCATCAGAAGCCCATAACGACATTGTTTATTAGTAATTTCTTCCCTTCTCTGTGCTTTTTCTGTTCATTCTAATTTTCCAGTTGACCTGAAAAAACAGATTGACTCCCTCTGGTGGTTGAAATCGTGTCTCTGCATTCCGGAGGGAGCCTGTCAGAGATTGCTTTAGTCTGGGGAGTACAAATCATGAATAACATTTTCTAAATTTAGTTATTAAAAAATACCAATAACTTTTTTTTCTGTCATATCGAATGCAGTGGTGGTGGTAAATTGCTTTTGCTATTTGTAATCTTTTGAATTTGGGACACATATTTACAGCACGTTTTCAAGGGAGCAAAGTATATAGTTAAAGTAAATACAGATATGGACAACGTAGGACTGAAAGAATTTAGTGTGGTGAAAAGAGAAAAAATAGGAAAGGAGGAATTTATATAAGTAGTGTTACATTGATGATGATAAGTATGTCACAGATTTTCCTGAACGAGATGTTATATATCTAGCTTAGGATTTTTTTCCATTTAAGAACATTATTTGATTTTAGAAGTAAACATCTAAAGGTTTGCCTTTGCCGAGACACTCTTTTGTTACAAAATTGAAGAGTTCTGCAATATTTAGATTACAGCTATGAACCTGAGATGTCCATCTCCTTTTTTACAGTAGTTCTCCCAAATCCCAAAAGACAGAATATGAGAGACTTTTTGTGATTAATTACTGCAAATGATTTGGTTTGGCTCTATATGCAGTAAAACCACAACTGTCCTCTCATTAATGGATCAAAAATACAAGAAATCATCCTGCAAGACTGGCATTTCCTTGCTTGTGAGTTCATAATGCTTTTTGTATATTTTATGTAATCTCCCTTACTGGAGTGGCTGCCTTATGTAATGTCTCAGTAATGGAAATGAGGCCATCTGCATGGTAGTTGAGGTTGTCCCTGAAAGACATACTCTGTCTGCAGCAGAAAATAGTTTCAATCAAGATCTTTAAAATCTTCACAACCCTTTAATCAAGCTGAGGGGGGTCTTCTCAGAAACTCCTCCTTGCTTTCTTTACAGCAGCCCATCTTCTCTGCCTGTTGATCTTGTTACCTATCCAACTTTGAGGCCTGACTGCTGCATAATATTCCCGCCAGCTGTATTGCCGTACTTTGTCCCTTTTTATATTCTGCTGCTCCTAATTCAAACCTGCAGTCTAATAAACTCTATCTTATTTTCTTTGCTTTGCATCATCAGTAGGACCTTATCTTTCCCTGTGATTTTCCATGCCTTACCTATAGTGTTTTCTCTATGCATGCTGTAATCTCTTTTGCTGCTAGGTATCAGTAATCCAGGATGTGGACTTCCAAAAATTGGCAAGCCAGTGATTTAGTACTATTTATTCATTTTATTTCAGTCACTATGCAAATATACTAGGTGTTTTACGTGAGCCAAGGAAGACAGACTCTTCTGAGTATGCTGCAGTCCAAGGCAACGAGCTACAAAGGGGAGAAGAACAGGAAAAACATACATATTACAAACAAACACATCTTCGTAATAAACATCTGTGAATGTTAATTTTGTGTAGCGTATATAAGAGTTTTATTTCTGAGCTAACCTCATAGTGTGTTGCCAGTCTCTGACTGGCATCTCATTTACTCTCTCATTAGTAAGATTCTTTAGAACATATTATTATCCTTCTGTTGGATTTTTCTCCTCCTCTCTGAGAAATTTCAGTTCGATTCTCCCTTTTTCTGTGCTTGGGATCAAATCCATTTTTAGCCCCATGCTTGTCAAAGGACTTTACATAAATATTTATTAAAAATATTGGAATAATAGAACGTCTCTCTTGATTTCCTGGGTATAATAGAGACGTTGTGAGCTTAGTAATTTACTTGTACATGATAGGTTTTGCTATGCAGTAAAAAAGAAGAAAAAAACCCCAAACCCTAAATATTGTAGCATCTTGGGGAGCACATACCGCCACAGAAATAAACATTAAAAGGAACTGGAAAATATTCTTTTTAATGCCTTTTTGGGTCAGTCATCTTTTTCCCTAAAACACAAGTTGGCAATGGTTCCTTGAAAGATTTGCACTGTATCTTGCCTTCCAAGGTTTTCATTTGGAGCACTGCCTGTGACACCCCTGAAATAGCAAAGATATTTGGGGATAGTTGTTCAGCAAACCTCCACCTGATGTCTAATTTGCCTGGAGCATGCTGCTCTTTGATACTTCAGGATATACCTGCTGGCATGCTCAAATGGTAGCTGTTTACCTTTGATATCCTCACTTCAAGGAAGAACTTCCCCCCCTCTCCTCTTTGTCATCCACTTGGGATTAGAAGAGTAGTATCTCCACTGTTGGGAATTATTCAGGAAGTCAACATTGCCACCAGTGTGCCTGCAGCATTCACAGGTGAAGAGATGAAAGAACAGTAAGTCAAAATCGTACGTTCTGGTACCACCCGTAGCAGCCTTATGTTGTCTCTGGATGAGGGATGAATCAAAGACTAGCAGGTCTCTAGAACCCTTCATGGTGCCCTTTCAGTCATCCTTAGCAACCCGGGGGACTTTGTAAACTGTCTCTTAATGTATAATAATACCGACAACATTACAAGCATTTTGCCTTTCTCGTGTGTATGTGGCATCTATCATTATACCTATTTAAAAAAAGGTGAGAGGCATCCATTGTATCATGTCTGCTCTTTCCTTTTTCTTAGCATTTTGGGATATGATGCAACAATTATGTACATGCCAAGTGCACATACAGATTTACATCACATGTGCTTCCATTTTCATTAATGAGTTTTAAAGCTTTAGTGAAGTGACCAGCAGATATTCGTAAAAGGGCAGCTACTGAATTGGAGATGTTGTACCTTCTTAGTTCTTCATCTGCAAAGGGGTGCTGGCAGCAAATCAAACCTTATTGGTATCTTCCACTTGATCTCGCTGACAGTGGTAGTGATCTGTGCACAGAAGATACACAGCCAAAAAAATGCTGGTTTACATTCTCCCCTCTCATTTCTTGCGCATGCATGCCATGGGGTGGGCACATTATGGTCAAATAGGCTAACCTGATACCGTGTATCAGCAGCATAATTAACAGTGGTGTATTATCATTATTTAACAGTATCACCAGCATGTCATAGACTTTGGAACTGAGAAGAAAGTTACGTAGAAATTCTACATTTTAAATGATATATGCATTTATCTTTGTTCTGTTTCTATCTTGCCTGCAGCAGTACTATCTAGAATTTAGGATATTCAGATTCCTTATATCAAAAGGGCATTTTCCAGACAGTGAAAATACGCCTGTGTGCTGGTGGGTATAAAGAAAGTGTATGTAAGAGTTCTCCTAACTGAAGCATAAATCAAGTAACTAAGAAACCCAATCTCAGCTTGGATTTCTTGGTAACTGATCATCCCAGGTTTGAGTTTAAAAGTGTTTCTCATTCTGATGTGATTTACTGGATGCATTTGCCTTTATTCCCGTGGCAGAAGTGGTTAGCCTGATATTTGCAGGAACTCTGGCAGGCTCATAAGTGGAACTTCTGCTCATGTATTCAGTAGAGAAGAAACAGCAAACACTAAAACATTTAAAAACTTCTTGGCTATAACAAATTACATGGCATTTATGTTTGTGTTTGTTATGACTGTTTGACTCAAAAGCCTATTTGCAGAGAAGGAATCTGATTATAGTAAATCAATATAATAAAGCCTTTGATTTTTTTGCAAAAGCCATCTAGCTGTAACTTCAGTGTTGGTATTTCAAGGCCTCTCACTGATATTTTAGAAGTTTGTGGTTGGTTGAGCTTCCTTTCCAGGCCCTAGGGAAATAAGAGAATAGTAAGTCAAAGTCCAGATCACTGTTCGCATTTATTTTACTTCTCATTATGACATGTATGCAAACACTTAAAAGAAATAGGGAAAAGGTATAATCGTTGTAAGATCCCTTTTATAGACAAAAGGGAATACATTTGTGGTCTAATTTATTACACTTTGCCTTAATACTATAAACCCGATTGGGTGCCTCATCAAGTTTGACAGTTCATTTCTAATTCAGTGATAGTACTGTTTAAAATAATTACTGACTCTTGAAGGATAATTAAAAAAATAACTGGAAACTGTTTTTTCTGATCTGAAATGTGTCTTAATTTCTTGTGCTTTTCCTTTCCAAGCAAGGACATTTCAGAAGTACAAGTGCGGTCAAGTACTTAACTGCCATAAAAAGTCATTGTGTTGCTTTTGAAAAAAATATCTTCCGTTTGCTTCCTTCTGCTTTCCTTGCCTGTGACAACCAAAATTCAGAATGTGAAAGAGGATATATAATTAATCAAAATATTCAATAAGATTCTGTGAAATCTAAGTGACACTTTTTTCAGCTTGGGTGCATCCTTTAGCGTAACTGTGAGAGTGGAGAAAAAATTCTGCTGGTTTTAAATATTGGAAAAAAGTTTTGTAAGTGTCGTTCTCAATCTGGATACTTTTGTCCCTGTATTAAAATGAAAAGCTCTCAAGGCTGTCTTCTTTCACCCCTATACTCGTGAGAGAGGTTCTGCATCAAGCTTCTCAGGTGGCATAAAGAAGCTTTGCCTGTATTGAAGTTAACAGACGAGTGACAGATTATGTCAGCTGAGAATTGAGGTACAAGATTTTAGCCACCAGAGCTGGGATGATAAAAGTATCCTGTGGGAGGTAACCTAACCTTTCACAGTTTATTGATCATCTGACTTGTACTTCTGATGTCACTAGTTATTCTTAAAATTTCATCTCTCTCCTGCAGTCTGGTGTGGCACAGCTTGCCCCAGAAAGCCATGAGCTGCCTCTCCTCTAAGGAGCAGGCTCCAGGTTAGGACATTTTCCTGCAAGTGTGAACATTGAGCAGTCGCTATAGTAGTTGCCATACCAGACTTCGTTCTCTTCAGTCACGGCTATTCAAAACCACGTCGCTCACTTAATTCCCCAGCATCTCCCAACTGACACATTGCTGCTCTATTAGGTCTTTATTTACACTGTGGCCTCACTGCCACCCTACCAGTGTGCCAGGGCTGCTCTTAGATTACAGAGTGAGAAGTGCTCCTGTAATGCTGCTTCTCAGAGTAGAAAGCTCAGAAATTTTAACTCCTTTTCCTGTGCTCCGTCTCTGGTCAGCTCCTGGTGTCTTATTGCATGTCCAGTCCTTTTCTGTCCCAGCTCCTGCCAGTTACTTTGTGTCCAACCTGCCTGCCAGAGTTTCCCTCCTACCCTCTGATCCTTATTCCTGCAGCTCTCAGCCTCCTATGGTATTTTCTTTTTCAATCTTTTCAAAGATTTTTTCAATCTATATTCAAAGACAGTGTTACAGTTTTTCAGGTGTCAGTGTTTTTCAAGTCATGAATAAGGTTGCACATAAATCTGGAGAATTCTACCTTTGAACTGAACAGTAAATTTAAAGTATTATCTTTATGGGGAGGTGGAGGGGTGGGGTGTGGATTTTCCTCTCTTTCCAGCATTTAGAGCAATTTTTCATAAATTCCTTAGTGCTCCAATTATGTCACGATTGACTGATGGCTAATCCTGCAAAAAAGGAAGGGTTTTCCTATTCTTTGAATGAAGAGGCCAAATGGAGGCAGTTTCTTTTACACTAAAATGTCCAAAACTCCTCTGGTTTGTTTTCATTTTATGAAAAGCATATGAAAACTGTGAAAAGTACTGTACAAGTTAATAATAACTTTAGGTGGGCTCTATTTTGTAGAGTAGAATTCAAAAGAGTACCACTAGTATAAACAGCTCTCACATTCTCTCTTTTCTTTGTAGTATTTCTCCAAGTTGATGTCTGTGGTAAGGTGTGACCATTTCTTGGCAGAATGATTCTTCTAGATTTTACTTGTTTTGGTGTGTTTTCAGGAATATGCTTTTAATGCCTAATACCAAAATTGCTAGTTGGACGAGCTTATCATCTGTCTCTTGTCAAACGTGATTTTAATTTAGCATTCCAGTTTTTGTAGCCCTCCTTGCTCACTTTGTAAACCCTAGCTGCTTCACTTCTTGGATGACCAAGGCAGGAGAAAAAGCCTCACCGGCTTCATGCCCTAGTCCTCCCTCCAGCTTTCCTTACTGTACCAGCCCAACAGCATAACTGAGAAATTCCTTTGTGAAAAGGTTAGCCTGAATCTCTGTAGTCCCAACAAATCCGCATGGTTCCTCTAATGTAAGAATCGTAAATGTATTAGACAAGATGTTCTGGTAAGCAAGTCTCCTGGAAATCTTCTTCATTGCATCTCAAATAAGGAATGGAAACTGTTCAACTGATGGCAGCACACCTTGTTTAAGCTCCTGTTTTTAAAGATGGCATAAATGTCTGCCAAGAAAGGTAATTGACAACAAAGAAAAGAAGATTGCCCTGCAAGAGAGATGGCTGGTTTATTTTCTGATGTTCTCCTTTAACACTTGTGATTTGGAAGAAATTGAAACTCATTGCAAGAAACAAAGCTTGAAATTCCATCTCTTAGTGGAAGGTTTACAGTTTTCCAGTGATTCCTATTTTAAGGAATGGTTTCAAAAAGCAAAGCCTCACGGTTAAAACAAACTCTTTTATGGCCTCTTTTTACATATGCTCCAAGCATCTAAACCTACTCCACAAGAATGCCATTTTGCAAGGATCTTATTTTCTTTCCACAGAATGACAAAAGCACTGCAGGAAGTGCCATCTATGGAATATAATTGATATGGATGCTCATCTAAGACTACTTTTGTTGTCATGTTTCAATATACAGGTAATTGAGTATTTATAGGAAAAATAAATACGTATGCCTTTTGCAGTGGTTGTAGCTGAAAATTAAGTATTTTTCTACTGAATTTTTGGCATATTTGCTGGAATCACCGAGCTTTCAGTAACATTGTTAGTTAATATTCTGCAGCCTACAGTTGTATTCACCACAGCTGACATGAGCTCAGGGAGTTTGTCTTCATTTAACCTTAGAGAGTAATCCCAGGCTTGCTCTATAGTCAGCAGAGCTGTTAGGAAGAATCTGATCCGGACCACAGTGGAGAGAATGTGGGCAGGGTCCTGCTCTGAATCGTGCCTGCTACAACCTTGCTCCATTGGTGATACTGGAAATCCTGCAAAACAAGGCTTCCCAGAGTGAAGTTAGCCTTTATCAAGCTCTGATTAGTATTTTCTTTTATTATCCACCCTTCTACTTCGTTGGCTGCTCTCCTGGGGAATCCTGTTGTTAAAGTCCTGCATCCCACTGCTTCGTGCAATGTTTGCAAGTTGAGGGCACTGATTAGGACATTCCTTTTCTACCTGAAAAATCCATACATCTGTGTAGAGAGGGTGAAAAAACATAAAAAGCTCCAATGAGAATAAACATCCTGCATCACCTTTGCTCTTTTGAGACGTAAAGTTGTGTCGGGATAGTTGGGGGGAGAATATTCTTCAGCTAAAAGTCAAAGCTTTTAAAGACATTGATTGTGATTCTCTGCTCCATTACACATTTTTCATACTGATGTAGCTCCACGGGGCTGTTTTACCTCTTTCTTGTCAGCTGGTAACTAGTAAAGAGATTGTGAATGGCCTGTGGCATTAGGACCCCTAACAGACAGTAGCAAACCATTCAGTTTGATTGGTGATTTTATAGTTGCTTGTTTAGAATAATTTCTTTGATGAGTTTGACTATTATCTAGCTATTAGCTATTACAGTTTTAAGATGGTAGCTACCCCCAGAAATTAGTATTTGCTGTGTCAGCAGTTTATAGTAGTATTAGTGGTAGCCTTACTGTTATCAATATTTATGCTGGGAAATAAATGCTTGTCTTTATTTGTCAGTAAACATGGGCATTTAAATGACGTGAGTTATTACGTATTGTTTTCTATGGATTCAGGTCTCTAGAGCTACCTTGTTTATTTTCTGCCACGGTAAGAAATAAGATAAAATTGATCTTGATGAAGTGGATATTCCAGTGCTAGATTTATTATGTAAGTCTATGAAAATTCTTGAAAATGTGTATCTTATCAAACTGATCCTGATTTCAGTTGTACATTTTACTAATAATGGAAGTTCCCATTGTTAAAAAAATCTGGTGGCCTCCCCTTACTAGGAGTGCTAGGGTGGGAAGATAAGAATTACAATCAGCCTGAATCGCCATGCAGACCCCTGCAACCTGCAGGGGTTGATTTGGAGCCAATATCTGCAAAACAAACGGCAGGGTTCATTTTGCAAACACCGTTGCAAACCAGACCCTGCAGGGTTTGCCGAGCTCCGGTTACTGTTATTTCTCCTAGTAAGGCTTATTTTCCTGCCACAGAAGAGGCAAGAAAATACATCTCTGCACTTTAAACATGATAAGCCTTTGTCACCTACAATGCAATTAATGTTAAAAATAGAAGAGCACCAGTGATAAGATTGTGACTTTCAGGGAATGAGCCGTTGTCCAAGTACCAGAGACTTATCTGGAGTGGAGGGCCAGTCAGCCTACACGTTTGCTGTCAGTTTGCTGATTGCCATTCCTCTCCAAGTTTGATGAAATATTCATGTCTTTGCTCTGCTCTCTGGAAGCACTATTGATTTCTTGTATAAACGCAGCTATATTTAGTCTAGGCAAATGGAATGTGGATTGCTGCTGAATAAATGGGATGAAAGGCTGGGGTTTGCCTGTCTGTTTCTCTTGGTCTGTGGCAATTATTTATAATCAAGAGTAGGTTTTGTAAGTTAAAGGTGATTTTTTATAATCTAGTGATTAGTGTCAGAACAAAAGTAAGCACTTAGACACAATCATTCTCTCGGGATAGAGGGTCAAGAAGGCAAATTATGCTCTGAGGTTTACAGTCATATTTACTAAGATTTTTAAATAAAAAAGGCCCAGAAAACTCTATGTTTCCAGAATTTTGAGAAGCAAATACGATCAGTAGAAGAGATTTGGTCTCTTGTCTCTTCTTTTTATAAAACCTTTTATTAATGGATTTGATCATGCAGTTAGAATTCAGTTCTATCCATTTGCTGCAGTTTGAACTTTTGCTGCTTCAATTTTACTGCTTCCGCTTGCTCAAATATTTCTATTTCTTTTTGTTTTTCTCCTTGAAAACAAATACAGCTGTAGCAGAGCAAAAGGAGAAAATATGCTTAAAATCTTGTTCCCTAGTCATTTCTGACAGCATGTTTGCTTTCAGTTAATAATCTTATTTTCCAATGAAGATAGTAGAACAGTAGGAATGGGAGTGAATGTGTTTGTGTTTCACTGTCCTCTCGTGGATGGAACCAGAACTGCTGAGCTGTAGCAGAGACCCTGAGCTGATATTTATTTTCCTGTTCTAGAAATGTTACTTGCTAGTTTTTTGTTCTTTTGAAACAGGTAAAGTTACACTCTGTCTCTTCACTAAATGTGAAAACCTGAGCTTTACAAGTATTGTAGTGCAAATCATCAAATCTGTCTTCTGCTGCTTTTTATTCCATTTCATATAAATAAGGAGAGAGAAAAACACAGGATTCTTCATTGAGTGCTTTAATGCTATATTAACAATACATATCATTGCTGCAACAAACTGGAATAATTCAAGATGTTTTCATTTTCTTACAGAACTTACATAGCACATTATGTCTCATCCACTCATTGCATGGTGGTCACTTTTCAAAAAGCTGTATTCAAACTTCTTGTTTTGTGTGTCAGGTTATTTTCCTATAATTTTGTATGTGTTATTCCTGTATGTTTGCGAGGTGTATTTGTGTGCAGTAGCTATGTAACTTTGGGTAGCTGTTTATGTGTAACACCATCCTCAGAAAACCTGCAGGCTAGCTTTGGAAAATCTCTGGCAATGGGGTGAGAACTGGAAGGCCTTCTTACACTGAAGAAGTGCCCTGCATGTTTGCTGTGAAGCATTAATAGTGCCTGGGAGATCCTCAGTAAATAGTGCTCCACTGGGCTGCAACATGGTTTTGCAACTGGGATGCTTTTTAGTCTCTTTAGCAGAATATTAATCTGGGAGTATTTTTGCAGAGAATGGAAAGTAAGTGATAAAATAATTTGTAAAATCTCCAGTTGCTAGTAGCAATGTCTGAAGCTTTCATACAGTGTAATTGCATTAGTGTTTTGTAAGGTCTGTACACTGAAACAGTCTTAGAATGAAATTGGTCTTCTCCCCAGTAGGAATGATTTCTAATCTCCTTCTCCAGTTAGATTTAATATATATGCATTTTGTTGTTTTCTTCCTGCAGTGGATGTAAAGTCGGAAGTTCCCGTGGGATTAGAGCCTATCTCACCATTAGACTTGCGAACTGATCTCAGGATGATGGTTCCCATGGTGGACCCAATTATGCGTGAAAAGCAGTTACAGCAGGAACTACTTCTGATCCAGCAGCAGCAGCAAATTCAGAAACAACTGCTCATTGCAGAGTTTCAGAAGCAGCATGAAAACCTGACCCGCCAGCATCAGGCCCAGCTGCAGGAGCACATAAAGGTAGCAACATTTTTCATTTATCCCCCACTTTATCTGCAAACTGAATATGCTTACACAGACACGCAAAGGGAACATGCCTGAAAGTTTCACTGTGACTGAGAGATGGTGTTTGAGAGTTTATTTCTCTGTATTTGAGTGATAAAAGCCTTCTCAAGCAAGCTAGCACTTACCAGCAAGTTGCTCACAGCAAACGAAGGCAGTACTATGAGAATCACCAAGCTCATGAAGCCACCGCACCCACAGAAAATGAAACTACCTGTTTTACAAAGCTGGATTTTCAGCCAGGCTTCAGTATGGCTGCCTTTTCTTGTATGTGCATCTTTGAGTATATTAAAAGACTGTGTATTTGGCTGCTGTTTGAGTTTGTGCCCACAAATCAAATGGACAGGCAAGTGCATAATATTTGCATTTGTAAAACAGAGGCAGGCCCTGAAAGTGTTGTGTTTTTTCAGTCTTCTCTGAGCTGCCACATGTAATGTAAAAAGAAAATGATGTATTGGATTACATGCACTATGGTAGGATTGCTATAATGGATTTTGACTGGAAATTTATGATCTTGCCTTTCTTTTCATTTTTTTCTTCTGATCTACTTGCTATTATGATACTGTGCTAAGCTTCCACTCGATGAAGCTGATAAACGCAGGGGGGCAGAACAGCCAGAGTTGGGTAACGCACTGGCAAAGAACTCTGCGCAGTTTCCAGGCATTTTTACCTTCTGCCACCTGGCATTAGAGGTCATTTTAGTGACAGCAAGTAATGCAGTGTCCTGCTTTAAAAGACTGGAGAAAGTTGATTAAGAGATGAAAAGAAGTGTAAGCACAAAAGCAAGCACGGATACTCACTAATTCAAGGAGGTTGTTATAGCCAGGACCAACCTAGAAAACAATGCAGACTGCACTTTCTCATGTCTTTTTGTTCTGTGCAAGTTACAACAGGAACTCCTAGCCATTAAACAACAGCAAGAACTCCTTGAAAAAGAGCAGAAACTGGAGCAGCAGAGACAAGAGCAGGAACTGGAGAGGCATCGCAGGGAACAACAGCTTCCTCCCCTCCGAGGCAAAGAAAGAGGCCGAGAAAGTAAGAGCCAACGTACCACGAATCCCAATAAGAAATTAATCTATTCCCTTTTGCCTTCTCACAGCCAAAGTGGATGATGAACAGGAACCTGAAGCAAACCTTTTACTGTGTGAAATACACAACTAGAGAAGTCGAGGCTGTAAGACAAGGTCATCTGCTGCACCCACAGAAACACAGTAATGGTTTGTGTGCAGATTTGGAGAACTGTAGGAAGGCACATTTTGACAGACCTGTGTACATGGCCCTCAAGAATCTAGCTCTTTTCGTAAGAAAAAAAAGGATGGAATTTGAAAACCTAAAGCTTCGCTTGAGAACTTCTTTCTGAAGAATTTATTTCCCAATACAGAAAGCACTACAAAACAGGAAAAAAAAATATTTGTTGATTAACAAATCTGAGCATTGTTTCAAGTTTGAAAATTTAATGAGTTATTTAAGATTATCTTTAGCTGAGACTTCTCAGTACTTTTGCTAGTACTTTTTCAAACTGCCTTGCGTTTGTTCTTGATACGATTTCATGATGCCCAACCAAGAGTTATTTCTAGCTCAAGTATAGCTCCAAGGCAAATGATCGATGTAAAGGATACTGTTGGAATTTGGTGCTCACTAGAGGGAGACAGATACAAATAATTCTCCTTACTGAGGTCAGTTTAAAAGTCAGGTTGTAGAAGTACATTGTGAAGGTATTCAAAATGAAGCTGCCTTGAGCAGGTATTGTTCTTGCTCTGTTAAAATGAGCACAAGAATTAACTGACAAATACTGAAGCAGAAAAGAGCTGTATGTTATGCTCATGGGGATCATATGCTCCTGCCTTTCTTCTTCGTGGAAAAATGTATCACTTCGACATTTTTAGGTGTACCGTATTGTAGACTTTAGATATTAAGGTGTCCATGTTGCATCCAGCATTTTGGTGAATGGTGAATCTGCGAAAGTATCACCAGTCTATTGACCCACCAGTGGGAGGGCGTCAGAAGCCACAGGAACAAAAGGTTACTGTAAGTGGTATGAAGAAATCAGCCTCTGTATAAACAGTTAGACTTTATTAGTACTCCCATCAAAGGAAGAGCAGCAATGTGAAATCAGAGATTCCCTTCTCGATTTGGCTTGCTGGGTGGTTGTTCGGTATGTAGCAGCCAGCCAAGCAGCACTTGTGACCCCCCCAGGCCCAGCTCCATCATTTGCTGATGATGTCCTGCTTTCTGAGTAGAGGAGGGAAGGAAGGTGCTGGGAGGGGTGTTAAGGTCTGAAGTGGAGGGGTAGTAGAAGTATTTTATGGGAACTGGGTCACAGGGGCACATGCTCACCAGCTAGCTGCGCTGTGTCAGGGTTGAGTAACCAAATACTTAGAGGATCAGTATGCCTTAGTGCTGCTACTTCCTTTTTGTCACTGTTTATGGAAAACTGAAAGAAGTTTTTTCTTTTCTAATATTTTTAAATGAAGAGTATTATAGCTGGGAGTAAAGAAGCATGTCCCATGCTGCAAGTAGGAATTGTCAGTTTAACCTGACTTTGGCATGCCCTACGTCTTGCACTGTATTGAGCCTAGCCACCAAGAGAGGTCAAAATGCACTGCCTTCCTGGCATTTTGGTCTTTCTGTTATTTTTGTGTCTTAAGAGTAATCAGCTAAGACTCATGTTTCAGACTGTGGTCTGTCTCTCAGACATCACACGTACAGGCTTTTAAGTGACTTGAATAAAAAGGCTTACTGCTGGCTTTTTCTGCAGCATTCTGCTCATAACCAAGAGTGTTCAGAGGGCAGTTTTGCTGTGCTATAACTAGTACTTTACTAAAAGAAAAAAAAAATCATTTACCACAAACTCAAAGTGACCTTTTGTCACTATCTTTCTCAGTTCTGTCCTTGATTTTGTATTTGGGAATTATTAGGAAATAATTTAAATTCTTTAGATACATCTGGCCCTGGATAAACGGCCTCATTTACTGTTGAAATATTCCTTATGACTTCACTGGATTTCTGAGTCATTGCCAACTTCAGTCTTCTATAGACAAACATTTAATCTGAATGTTTCTCATTTTGACTGATATCCACCAATTTTTTTATAGTTTACAACAGTTCCAACAGCAAGACATGGGCTCTTCTTTGTGTTTTGTTTTTTGTTTTCATAAAAACGTAATTCTTTAAGTAAAGATAAGATATGTTTAATTCTTTGTGTCTTAGGGGCAGTGGCGAGTACAGAAGTGAAGCAGAAACTTCAGGAGTTCCTGTTGAGTAAATCGGCAACAAAAGACTCTCCAACAAACGGGAAGAATCATTCCATAAGCCGCCACCCCAAGCTCTGGTACACGTATGTTCAGTATTAAGCTGTTTCCTTGCCTGATTGAGGTATCTCTTAAAACTTGTCAGAATGCTTCTCCAGCAGGGGTATTGAGAGTCCGTTTCGCAACAGGACGCAAGTTCAACCAAGAACTTAGCAAAAATCCAGAAGTGTAATATTTCTGGTTGAACTGAAGAGTACTTGGTGTTCATTGATGAGATGAGAGCTATACAGAACACGATGCTGTCAGAAATTTGTGTATTCACAAATTCAGTGTTTCAACTGCTTCATCTCTTGATGCTATCACAAACTTTACAACTGTACATGTCATTTTTTCAAGTCACTTCAATTTTTGCAGTTAGAACAACTTCATGTTTGATTGATTTTGAATCACAGAATTTGCTTCTTCCTGAAGAGATGCTGCTTTCCAGTGAAGTTACTTGAATGGTGTAAGTGGCTGACAAGGATTTTGAGAAGGATAATGGTCATTTAACTTCTCTTGCTCTGATGGATTTTAATTTCCAAACCTGCATATTCTTATGATGCCCTGGCCTTGATAAGAATCTGCTTAGACCATTGAAACAAGTGATTTTGTTGGGTCCTGTAACAGGCCTATTAACATTTTAAGCGTTGACATTTTTTATCCCTTTTTTTTTTTTGTACTGATATAATTCCTCTTTAACTTCCTTATTACAACAGACACATAAGTCAATTAAAAAAAAAAGCAGGCTGCATTTCTGAAAGACCTCAATATTATGCTCAAATTGACCTTCAATAGGACAAACAGAAAGGCATATGGTACACGAGATTTCTATCTTGTACTTGTTATTTTTAAAAAGAATTACTGAAAGCCTGCCCTTGGAGTTTTCATTCTGAGTTAATCAGAGCGTTGTGGTAACATGATTTAATAAATAGTTACATTGTTTCTGTACTTAATACAGGACTTAATTATTTTATTTCCAAATGTGTAAAATTCTCTGGAGTATGTAAGATTTCTGGACTAATGATCTGAACTTAGTCCTGAATCTTCAGCTGAGTGAGAACAAGATGTTCAGCAGAGGATGTCTTCTGCCACGCTAGGGAAAGCGGTACTTCCTCTCACAGAAATGCCTCTTTTGACAAAGATGTATTATTGATTAACCACACTACATTGGAAAGACAGGGAGAGGCTGTAAAAGGCCAAGTTTCATAAACACAAAGTTTGAAGGTTTCCCTCCTTTCCCTCACTCCCCCTGCAAATAGAAAATCCAACAAAACAAACAAAAAATAGCTGTCTCTGGGCCAAATGATGCAATTTCTTTGCAATTTGCAGTTTCCTTGTTCAGAAAGGTCTGCCCACACTGTTTCTTTCATCCAGCAGTTGTCAGAAAGCACTCTTAAACTTGGAGCTTCTCTGCTGACGTGAGTGCTACATGCTGCAGAGTGGTGTGTTCACAAACTGAACATAAGTGCAAAGTTTTATCTAGCTTATCCACTAAATAGCTTGCTTTGGGGTTTTTTTTTTTGGTTTTTTGTAACAGATAATAATAACTCAATATTTCTAGTTAGTTTTATATAAGCCACCCCTGCCCTGAAAATCCCCCATGTTTTGACAGAAAAGGCTGGGTCACCATACATCTATTTGAACATGATAAACAAGATTTAAATGGCTTTTGCTGTGCCTCAGCTGTTTCATATTAAAAACCAACAATCTAAAATGGTCAATTCCCCAAACTGGTGACAGATCTTGTCTGTAGGTCAAGATGACTCTTATCCTATGTGACTTTTATAATGAGTGCAAAAAGTGAGTTCTTGGGAATCCCGAGGAGTTCCATAACTTACTGTAAAAGTGAAATTGGTTACATGAGCCTGTGGTTTGTGCACGCTTAGAGGAACAAGAACATAAACACAGCTGAGACATGTGTACAACACGTGTAGATAGTTACTGCTGGTCACCTCAGTGACTGCTAGTTTGTGACCTCTCTGTCTGCTGCAGGGCTGCCCACCATACCTCACTGGATCAAAGCTCTCCACCCCTGAGCGGGGCCTCACCACCGTACAAATACACTTTACCAGGAGCGCAAGATGCCAAGGATGATTTTCCACTGCGTAAAACGGGTGAGTTAGTGTAGTTTATTTGAGCCCCTTACCCAGCAATTCCGCCACCCTTTATTTTAACCAGGCTGTCCATCAACAAGGCATATGTCATAATCCACAAAGCCTGTTCAGGATGATACTATGGGTAAGTTCAGAGATTCTGACTGCATCTTTACAAGGTCTGACCGCATAGTATCAAGAGTTGGTGTTTCCCAATGCTAACAGCTGGTGCGAGCTTCAGTCTGGATAAATGTAGTTTCTAAACAAACCATAATTTCACGAATCTGTTGGGCATTATTTTCTTTGTGACAATATTACTTCTGTGTTTAATTGCTCTTTCTCTTTTGTGAATTGCTCTTTCTCTTTTGTGCGGTAGATACGGCAATGTTTCTCAGGACATTTGGAGGGGTATTCATGGAAAGAGGAGGAATTGGATTAATGCTATGTTTTGTGACATTGGTTGTCAAACTTTGTATTCATATGTGCATATACACACATACGCATTTGTGTGTGCTCTTTACACATAACAATGTGTAATTTTTAAAGAAAATGTTCATTTGAACATTCCAGAATGTTTCAGAGACTTTAGCAACTAAGTCTTTTGTCTTGACAGCAGGTGAACTGTAGACTTGGCTTTTTCTGCACCATAAAGAAAGCTAGAAGCGTGATGGTGGAGGCCATGTGGCTGTTGCCTCAGGTCCTTGGTGCAGTGACCGGTATCCAGGAATGCAGGGAGACACTAAGAGGAGGGGGCGGCAGGGAAGAAAAGAAAACATTAGATCGCTTATTGCATGAGTCTGCTGTTGAGTGATATAGTTACATTCAGAAAGAAAGTCTGACCCCCTACTGTGCTAACAGCCTTTGAATGTGATTTAGCCACTGGGAGATTGAAAACTAACTGCAAAACTGGTACTGACTTGAAAAGAAGTGGCATATGGAACCAGCACACATTCAGAAAGAAAATCCAGTCCATATCTAATACTTTGGGGCTGACTCTAAACTCATATTATATTCCCAAATATTTTCAAAGGAATGAAAGCATGCAAAGCAAAATGCTAATTTATTCTAGCTGAATTACTCTTTGTACAATATGATGGCAATATAACAAGATTCTGTAAAATCTTGTTCAGGCTATTCAGTCACGATAAACTCTTATGTGGTTCTCTGCTTAATACCACTGTACAACATATAATTTCTGTGCCATTAGAATATACATTTTCATTTTTTAAATGAGAGGATACACCCCACATCTTCTAAATGCTGTGAATTCATCTACATGTTTTTGAAATGCAAGTTTTAATTTTTCTTCTGTATTTATGTATCTTAAATGTTATGATTGATATTTATGATGTGTCAGACTGTTGATCTGTAAAACAAAACATTTTCAAACACTGTAACAGTAAAGTTCTTGTGCAGCTGCTAATACTTTTATATCTCTGTGGGGGTTTCAAAATATTCCTTAATTCAATTCCCATTGTCTGCATAAGAGGACTATAATATAATTAAATCCAGATGTTTTCTATATGTTATTCCAAATATTTGGGCATGCAATGCATCAGTTCCAAAATTGAACAAAGGACATGATGACTCTCTGAAAAGATATCTACAGGATAAATAGACAAATACTAATATAATCATTAGCGTAACCATTTCAATGACATTTACATAGTGATTCTGCTAAGCAAATATAAATTAAGTGTACAGCATGTTGTGTATTATCAAGGGAGTATATTTGATAGCTCTCCACATCCGTGAAGATAGCAACTGTTAAATATCCTGTTTACACGTCCATTCTCTCTGTATACCAGGGTTGTTGAATTCCAGCCTTCAGCAACATCTCCACAGAAATTGCAATGATTGTTCATCAGGTTGAGAGTAAAAGCAACAGGAACCAGATCAACACAAGTCAAATGACCCTAAACTGATCTGGGTGGTTATAGGGCCATCCTCCAGGCTGAGGGGACATTGTGGAGCCTATGTCATCCTCATGGGACTTCACTAGACAAAGATGTCCCATGAACGCTCATGTATATGGACAGGCTACAAGCCTGCAGAAATCTGACCTTTGCCATGAGGGGTGAACCTCTTTTCCTTTCCTTTGGGCTGTGAGTGCTTATTGCCACTGGCTCCTGGTAAACTCTCTGTGGTGCTGAACCTGCATGAAGTCAGCAATTCATATGAAAGCAGACCTCACATTCCTTTCAGCCTTAAGAAAGGAATACCTGTAGTGGGTTTTAATCACAGCTTTGTTTTGCTTCTCAGTTTTGTTTTCCATGTTCATAATATAAAATACAGAGTTACCTTTCTCTTCTCCAACTTTAATATAATGCTCCTGGAAGATAATTCTGATTGAATCAGTTACTCTAAGATCAGATTTAATGGGCAGCAAAGCTGAATGATTCTCTCCTGAGATCCTAATGTGTTTTTTTAGTGCTAAGGGAACACCGAAAGTCACACAGGCATTGTGAATCGTGAGTCTTGCTTGCTCACTTTCTCATTGGGTAATCTATCTAACCTTTCATTAATTAGTCCTGAAGTGGCATCTCCTTAACCTTTTAAAAATGAATTCAGAGAGACTATGGTAAAGAGAAAAATATTCTGTGCAGCTTTTACTCTTCTAGCATCTAGAATGATGGGGTGAGCAGGGAACTA
>NW_010404837.1:0-22070 GCF_000710305.1 Buceros rhinoceros silvestris | reverse complement strand
AGGGAAAGACTTAAGAGTCTTGCTCTTTCTGTGGTTACAGTCAGGTACCATAGTTAACACCCTAGTGCAGTGACTGTGGTTACTCAGTAACTCTAACTCTCTTAGCCATGTGAATTCGTCCTTTCTGTACAAGATACAGCGGAACTTGTCAGCAGTAGGCTTCACACAACTTAGCTGCATGGAGGACTGGAACTGTCCTAGGGTCTAGAGGCCAGGTTATGCAGCTCTTCGCACAGCTGCATTCAGATGCTCTGTGTTGACAGACTTTGTAAAGAGCAGAGCAAGGGAAGCTGTTGCTTCATTGGACAGATAAATACACCATAAGAAGAAGCTACACGTCTGTAGCTAAGAGCAGAATTTATCCCAAACAGTATAAGATCAAATTTTAAAATTGCCCACAACTTTCAGCATGAATACCAGTTGAAAAGTGTTTTTTTCTGCAAAGCCTGAGCAGCACATGGCTCATTAACTTTCAATGAGACTAATGCGTCTAAATTACCCAGACAGGTTTGAAAATTCCTCCCTATTACTGAACACTTTCGAAATTCATACTGACTGTTGTAAGAGCTCTGATGGGAGCTGTGCATTTTATTAAGACTTTCTCATGTAATGCGGGGAACCTTTGATTGTAGGTCCCCATAATTCTAAGTCTGGAGATCCAGGATAATATTATCTACTTGACAAGGTTACTGTAAAACTAACAAAAATAGAGCGAACAACGTGGGTTTGATAGGGTAGAAGTTCTTTTCAAAGAAAGATTTTTGGTTTTGCTTTTTTTACCTTGTCAAAATAAATGCAGAAATGCTGGCAAATGGCCATAACACTTGCATTTTCTTCAATCTGTAACACTTCATTTTCTGTGTGCAACTGTTGATGCAAACCAGCAAAAGCCAGTAAATTACAATAGAGGTCAGCTTTCTAAGCAAAGCTCCATGCTTTTTAAAAATCTTGCTATAGATTTTGCCTCGTGTTTTGGCTTTTGTTGGAAGAAATTCCTGAGGACATCATCAGACCAAATAAAAACGGTTTTTTCTTTCCTGAGTTTAGCACAACCATGGCAGAGTGGGAATGTCAATCATTATTTCTGTTTATTTAGGTTTTATGCCAGTTGAATCTTTCCTTGCTGATGGAGTTGTAAGCTTACAACTTGCATTTTGCTTAGGGATCTGAAAATTGCTCACAGTAGTACTATTTGTTTGTAGCTCACTTCCCAAAAATTGGAAGCGTGGTGAATGGAAATAGAGCATGGAGTTTTTTAAATAGCAAATAGTGCAAGGGTCTTGCTTGGAGTGGGGAAATTATGTAATGTCATACAGGAAAAAAGAAGATATGAATGATTGTTTAATATTGTGATGAAAGAGAGGAAGAAGGCTGTGCTGCGCAGCCATAAAGATAACTTTGTAAAAACCATATTAAGTTAACCTGATTAGGCAGCATAGCTCTTGTGACATGAGAGTGAAAGATTCTTGAATGAGAACTCAGCAGATGTAATTTATTTTTTAAAAAAGAAATTAATTAGAATGTTTCCTTACCATTATTCTTTCTGTCCTTAGCGACTTGGTAATTTACTCAAGCAGTTGAAACTGAGAAGAAAAACATTTCATGTGTGAAAGTTTTTCTCCCCTTCCCTTTTGTGCCACCAAATTCCGTTTCTGTTTGCATTTTCTAGATCACTCTCATGTGAAGTATCAGTATATGAAAAAGCTGAATTTATTTTAAAAATAAAAATAAAAACAAAAAAACCTAAAAAACAGGCTTAGAGGATCACAGACCTGCAATTACCATGTCTGGTAAAATGAAGAAGTCAAGCTCAGTAGAGAGAAGCATTATGTTTCTCTGAGTTTGTGAGTGAGCACAATTAATGGGAGAGGCTCTTTATTTATTGAAGCAGGGAAACATGCTATGATTTTCCTCGTTTTGTCCCATTTTTCAGGGATGCTAAGCATTTCTGTCTCTCAGAGTCCTTGTTTTCCTGGGTTAATGAACATTCTTAACAAATTTGGACTAGGTAACATACTCAAAGGAGATCACTGGTGCTTATAACAGAGTGAGGAACAAGAAAAATCCTGATTCCTAGCCCTTCGTGTTCTTGAATTCTCTTCCCATTAATGACCAGACTTCTTTAGCCTTCCTAAATTCACTATTAATAACTTGAGAGGGAGTGATTAGTAGGTTTTAGAAAGAGAAGAAAAGTTCACTTGCATTTGAAGAGTGACTCTGAAGCAAACTGTTATTAACAGCTTCTTCCAGACTGGTGTAACGAACAGGCCAAAACAGAGTTCAGCTGCCAGCATCCAGCGGCTTTAAGGAAATGTGATACCAGTCCAACTATTGTGCTGCACTGCAGTCATCTTGGGTCCATCAAGGTTCTGCAGCATCCTAAGCTGGGGGCTAGGAGGGATGCCCTGTCATTCTAATTTAGCTTGAGTTAGAGAGGAAATTTTTTGAGATTGCTTAAAGCTAAACAAAAATGAGTGCTGGGATAGGCTTAATGACACTGTCAGAGAGGGAAGAACTTGTCCAGGAAAGCTGCCAGGGCCTGCACTGGGGTTCAACAGGAGTCATCACCAGGATGATTTCTGTAAAGACCGTCATAGTCTTCCCATCAGTGCAGGATTGCTCCTCTAATATATTTTATTTAATGCTTACTTTTAATTGCAGAAAACTAAGGTGTTACACCTGGGTGATTCTTTACTTTGTTGCAAGATGATTGAATAAAGATTTTCTGTCTTAGAAAAAATCCCATTACTCGTATATACACCACTTTATCTCTTGTCAGTAATTATTCTGTTGTGCTAGATACTGAACCTTCTTGATGGCTAGACTAATTATACAGTCTTGATCTAAATACTATCTTAGTTCTGCTTTTACTGCCCAATGCATAGCCAAAATTGAATTACAGAGTTCTGGTTCATGTGGTTACATAAAGGTTTTCTTACAGAAACTGTGTATGTTTTCAAAAACATTTTATAAATTAGCATTAACAAGTAGCTTGTGTAACTTTTTGATAAGCCAGTAATCAGATACTAGACACCTTTTTGACTTTTGAACCTAAAGGAAACAGCTTAAATAAGGAGCAAGGGAGCAGCCCTAAAATCTGAAGCATTTTAGGAGCAAAATGTCCATTGAAAATGAAGTGGAATGGTTTTAATGGGTATTATTTCAAAGTATATTCACTCTGGATAAATAAGTTACAAACTAATGCATGTAAAATCTGAGACTCTTTGAAGTCAGTAGAAACTGTCCTCTTTGACTAGGATTTTTTTTTCCACTGTAGCTGGGTAGAGACAGTTGAAAATGTTTAGAAAAGTAAACAAGAATTTCTAAATGATGACAAAAAGAGAGAAACAGTGAAAGAAGTGGAAAGTGGAAATCACATGGTATCAAATCATCCAAAATAGAAGATGCTGGTTAGTAAAGATTGCACTTCTCCAAACTCCTGCAAAACATAGTTTCACTGAAAAATCTGTTCAGACCCACAACTCTAATTAAGGGGTTTAGCTGCCAAATAACATGTTCTGGCTAAAGCCAAGTAAGTTTTACAGAGCCATTCATGAACAACGGCATATGCTTTGTACTTTACTTTTGATTTTCTCATGGGAAAGCAATATAAATGAGAGTGATACCTCCCTGTTGGCTTTAACTGTTAGAAATGCAAAGCATGCTGAAATTGTACATAATTCTCTTCCAAAGGAAAGGAAATAGCATTTCAATGGTTTTCCTCAGTGTCTCATCGAGTTATGGTGGTACACAATTTTTCCTTTTAAATTACTCTACCAGATGGAAGGTTATACTGTGTATTTAGCTAATTAAGTTGTAGGGGATTGGAATTATATCCAGAGCATAAAGAACCCATCTAAAAGTAAACTTGTTTTAATGTTTCATTGTGAAGGTGCAGTGTCAACATCTAATTAAGACTCCAAACAGGTGGGGTTTTTCTCCTCACTTCATTTAACATGGAGAGATCCTTTCACAAAGTCAGCCTTGCCTACAGAAGTTAGACAAACGTATTTTGAAAGTACAAACAAGTTTGTGGCCAAATTTATCTTAATTTGTCTTCAGCAGAGCCGAAGTGCCTTCCTGCTCTTGAGCTGAATTTGGCCCATGGTTCTCATCTGCTAGATAAGCAAGATACACTCTGGTTTGGTCGCTTTTGTTTTCTTGGCATCCTGTATTCTGTCCTGACTTTGGACAACCCTAAAGTGTACACCACAGCAATCTAGACCTGCCCAGTTCTCATCTACTGATGCTCTGTTAAACTGGGGGAGAAGGTGATGATGTTTCTTCATGGATTTTTGAAGGTTGATGAAATATTAGGTTACACTTTTTGCCTGCCATCAGTGAGTTATAACTGCTGGATGTTTTCCTAGATTAAAATCTGTGTGATTTAATCACCCTATTAACTAATTCTTTTTTGTGTGGGGCATGCAGAACAACATAATCATGAACGTTATAATTCTGTTAAAAATAAATCGTGTATCTAGGGGTCAAATAGTGACCCTGCAAAGGATTATCTCTGGCAGTACTTCACTGAAGAAAGTATTTTTCTTGTGCAAAATTAGTGATTTAATGGATATTGGAGGAGGATTTTGGCTGAATAATGGGTTTTGCTATATTTGCAGAAAGTATAGTGTTATGAACCCATTAGTTCTACCCAGCTAGAACTGGCTGGTGTATATGGTCAGCAGTGGGGGCGATAATTACCAGTGGAGACCTAACCAGAAGAACTGCCAGTCATACATATCTAAATTTGGTTATTACCAGTCACATGAGGGATGCCCTCGATTAAATGCCCGTTTCACTTTCTTCTTTCTCCTCTACACCTCCTGAGAACTCAGATGCAATTTGGCTCCCAGAAGTGCTATAAAAGTACAAGAAAATAATAGAATTTGAAAATGTGCAGGGGAGATGAGAATTGATTTATAGTATCCTTGTTATTTTATTCTGTTTCAAGACAGTATAGTATTATTTGCTTTCTAATCCCGTTTATTTTTGGAAAAGAATATTAGTTTACATTGAAGAAGATTAAGATGGACCTGACATAGCATTAACATGCCATAGTTTCAGCGTATTTAACATGTAATGAGGACTCAAGAGGCCCAGGGAAACCATATCAGCCAGTGGCACAGATGCAAGAAGATGCTGTTTCTTTGTTAAGGAATAGAAATTATTAAGAATTTTTCCTCACATTTCTTTTTCCTCACAGGTTACATGCAGAACAATTATCAACAGGAATATATATATTGCACTGACCAGCTTTTCATTAAAAATATAAAGGTCTCTAATACTGGCTAAGTGAAAGCGGCACACTAATTCCTACATCCAACTCAATAAATCTTTCCTAGAAAGATAACCCTTGTTTGGATGGACAATAAACCAGAAATTTTATTTTTCATATGGGCTGCAGTGAATATCAATGAAAAGTTAAGTATTTAAAACAGCTTCAGGGAATATTTAAATTTGTAACCTTCTTTAGGAAATCAATGAAAATTCGCTAATCTTGTTAAATTGGCTTCCTTAGCCTGAAGAGAGCTGAAGGGCTGCGAGATCCCTTCTAATCTAATTAGCTCTTTTACCATGTGTTTCACTAAACCTGTTTTTTTATTTAGGGAATGGATATTTACCTTAGTCTAAATAAATAAAGCATTCTACCTTTTACAGAAGTAAAATAAAGCAAAGGACTAAAGGGTTTCACATATGACCAGCACTCCCCTTAAAGCTAATGGTTGTACAGGAAACAGTTTTGGTTTATGCTGAAAAAACATTAGGTGATGCAAGCCAGGAAAACAAAGCGTCTCCATCCTGTACTGCTGTATCTGGTGGTCCCGCCTCATTGGGACCACCCAGTGGTCAGGTCCATTTAGTTCTTGGAAGAACTTTAGAGGGTATGTGTAAATAGCTTTCAGTCTCATTAATCTAATTTAAAACTCTTTCAGAAATGTCATTTTAAATCACCAGAATTTAGAAATCGTTGAATCTAAAGAACTGTACTACATGTTGTTATCTGCCAGTCTGTCAGCCAGTGGGGAAGATGTCTACATGTTCATTGTCCTGTATTGTCTTGTGTTGGGATGTGGCCTTCTACAGGCAAATGTCAGTCAGTCATGTATGAAAACAAAAGTCACTGCTTATCTTGCCTATGCCTAATATATTCAGCTATGTGGAGGTGACTGAAACAGTCTGAGGCTGCCTACAGGAAGCCAGAGTGGAAGTCAGAAACTCCATGCAGAGCATGTCTGTGAGAACCACGCATGGCAGAGGAAAGGCTGTGAGACCATCAGGTCTCACAGAAAGACAGTCTCATTTGCAGCTCTCCACAAAGTGGCTGAGGAAGCTGGAAGAAGTTTTGGTCCCTGACCTGTGTTCTCTGTCTCTCTAGCTTTCTGCCTGACTTTGGTTGCATTCGTAGCTTTGGCAAAGAAGCCCAAATTATCTTCTCATTTATGCTCTTGATGGTGCATAGGGGTATCTTGTGCCTTTCATTCTGCCGACATCACTGAGGGGGAAACAAAAGTTTCTGCCTAGCCCACTACCCTCAGACTAGTGTCTTAGGAACCTTAGATACGCCTTTTTCAGCTGTTTTTGTTGGTGCAGTGGTAAGGTGGTATTTGACTTTTTCCGTGATCTTAGGGTACTGGAATGGCAGAGACAGGCAGACTACTTTGTTGCCTGTGTATATTACTGTGGTGACTGAGATCCCACAGCATGGACCAGGGGCCTGTTGTGCTGTGCAATGGAACCAATGAAAAACAGATCTCTTCACAGTGTATTTTTCTTCTGTTTTGCTTCTTCTGCTTCAAGTGTGTCGCGACACGTAACGGAGCTCGTAGCCGGAGCTGGGACGAATCACTCCCAACGCCAATGTGGTGTGCAATGAGACCCGTTTATTGTTTACATTACATCCCAATTTATAGACTCTTGTCCACTCAACTAACTACATGGTGATTGGATAGTGACTCTGTTACACAGACAGCACACATCTCTTTAAAGCACTATAATTGGTTAAGAGGGATTAGATCCCACGTGGTGAATGTTGTGGTTAAAGCTACCAAAACAAGGCCAGTATAGATAGCATTTCCCACACGATAACACTGCAGCTGGTTTCGGCTACTAAGTTTCCCAGAGAGAGAGTAGCATATTTTCATAGTTCCAATTTCTGCTAGAAAAATACACCAACAAAGTGAAATCATGATAGAGATTTCAAAGTTTCTTATTATGCACATTCAGCTTGAAAACCCTCAATTGCCACAGTGCGAGAAAGAAACAACAAAGGATAAGCCAGTGGTATGATGGCAATACCACCATCGTGCTAACCAGTACCATCTCATCATCTTCTCTTGTACCTCTGATAGTCTATACCCTTTTGTCCTATAACTTAGACTTTAATCTGTCTCAGGCATGACTGTGTGTTGTAAAGCACATAATGCTTATCTGTGCATGGGTCTCTAGTATAATAGCATGAAAAATAACATCCTGTGTGGTGTGAAAAAAGATTCCTTGCCTATGTATTCCTTTATTGATGCATGTCAGATGTAAAACAGGAAAAAACAATTAATAACTCCTTCATGGAGTACAGCATAGAATACATTCAAATCAGTATAATAGATAACCCTTCAGAGCTTAAAAAAAAAGGCAGCTAAAGAAAGAGAGCATACCAGTGAAGATTTACTTAAAGATCATTAAATCTTTGTTTCTTGATTGTTTCTGTTGATTTAATTACAATAGAGAAGTCCAAGATATTGTTTCAAAACAATCTTAGTAATAACAGCTGGTGCTTTGGCAATAGGGAACAATTCATCTTTGTCAAGTAAGATGTGAATTTTGCTGCTGTTGCTTCTGCTGTTGTTGGGATCTTTGTAGCCAAATTTAGCATCATTTACCTCGACTGCTCCACAGCTTTTCTAAGCCAGCCTGCCAGCAAGGAAAAGGATATGCTTTCGCTTTAGAGCCTTTTGCAGTCTGGACAAAAGCTCACTTTCAGTTCTTCAGTTTTCCTATATATGGCTTTAGCATTGAGATGAGGACCTGCTCACTATGCACCCTCTCCCATCCCCCGTTTCCTGCCTGGGTTCATTAAATGCTGATTTGAAGTTGGCACACACTTGTTAGATACGAAAGTAGTACTGTGTTCCAGGAACCATCCAGAAACTAGTGTATTATTATCTTTTATATACCCTTCATATATATGTCCTCTCCCCATGCATAGAAAGGATTTTTAAGAAGTATTTCCCTTTTTCTTAAACATGTCTGTGTGTTTAATAAAAAGAAACACTGAAGTAAAGCCTTGCAAAAAACCCTCGGCTCATTTGGGAGCAACCTGGCCCCAGGCTATATTCTTTAATGCTAGTATCTGCAAATTGCTAATATTCAGCAAAGCGGAGTATAGGACATAATGACTTCACTGAATCATTTTTCTACCTCTCATGCTTGTGTTTCAGTATCATGTTTCTCAGGAGGGAATAGTTTTCTTTCACCTGAGCAATGGTTCGAAATTATTGTGTACCTGTATAGAAGCATGTATATTTTCCATTTTTAACAGTGCAGTTACTTCTTTCCTGTGATATGAAGCTGCCATAAAAGATGAGAAAAATCATTGAGACGGTTTCTTCTTTACCCAGAACCAAAGTTCTCAGTTCTGCAGAGTTAATTACAAGTCATGCCAAGGAGTTGGGTAACCAACACTTGGGCTGCCTGTGATATCTTCTGTGTTGTTTAAGATAATACTTTCTCTGTCTTTCATACCTGTTTCCCACTTGACACTCATTTAAAGAGTAATACCAGTTCATTATTTCTAGCACTAAAAAGAGAATAAGCCTAGTAATAGCAATGAGACTGGACAAGACGTTATTGCAATAACTTGTTATTCCACATTATGCTGCAGTTACATAAGCAAAGTCATTTTCAGGCTAGTTTCCCCTGAAAGTCACTGAAATGAATCGCTCAGATGGGTAATGATGAATTCGCATCAAGATCAATGACATGGGCTTTGATGGCCTTCACAGAAAATAGCTGTGTCTTTTTGTTTTCTTTGCAACAAAACACTCAAATAATTATTTTCCCTTTGTCCAAGTGGGAACTCATTATTACTCATCCTAAAGTGCTAAATGTAGTAGAAGTTAAAAGATTTGTGGAGCAGAGAGGCTAGGCTAATGGTGGCCAATTAGTCCAGTATCAGATGTATACTGGTTCTTAGCAGGATTTTAGATTAATAGCCCAACCTACCAGCCTGCTGCCAGGAAAATGTGCGGTCCTGTTTTCCTTGTCTGTCACACTTCTGGCCACGTGCTTTTGTTTTTCTCTTGTCTCTGGCATTCTGGCTCCTTGGTCAGATGATTCAGCTCATGATAGCGGCAGGCATCTAACCCAGCAAACCCCGACCTCATTCAGCTTCTGGGCTTTGAGAGGCCCTATTTCTTCAGGATGGTGGGATACAGGACATATCCCATATGGGGCAGAATAAATCTAGTTTTGAGTGCTGAACCCCGGTGGGATGTTTGATGTACAGAAAGTTAGCCACATGCATTAATTATCTTGCTGAGACAGTCTCTTGGTTTATGGTTGAATCACTACATGAAGTAATAGCAGACTTACATGAAGACTTACATGAAGGTCTTTTCAATGATTTTCTGGTATTGGTGGAGCAAAGAAAGGTTAGTCATTAGGGCCTTCTATCTGCATGAGGTAGCTACGCCACAGCAAGCTGGTGAGAAAAGCTTTAGCCTCAGAAGTTGCTTGGCACTGGATCCCCATGTGACACTGCTTTCCCACATGGAGAATGCCTTTGGGTGATGAAGATGCTCAACCTTGTCAGTAGATTAATTAGGTTGAGCAAAGGTGCTAATAATATGCAGCAGAAACACTTACAGGGGGGTGGCTAATGCCAAACAGTTTCGAGTATTAACCCTCTGTAGAGCACTTCTAAGAACCATTAGTTGAAATATTGAACCAAATGCTTGCTCATTTGAAACATAAGGTGGATTAATTACAATACTTCAGCATTTGCCAATAAGAATTTTCAAGTGTCTTGAAAATGCTAGGGGAACAATTTAATTTTAAGAAAAATGTTTCAAAAATTTACTTTTCCCTTTTTGCTCACTTGCTTACATGCCAGAGTTTAAAGAATCAAAATAATTTCTAAGTAATGGCATGTATGTGTTTTGGGGCAATCCGTGTGTATATATATGTATATACATTTGTAATTTTAATCCACAGCCTTATCCTTGAAGCTTAAGATACTTATTTTTGACTTTTTAACTATCAGAAGAGAGTTGACAACTATAAATGTGTTATTACTGCCTTCATGTAAGAGTGCATTGAAGCTTTTGTCGTCCATGCCTGTTGCAGTCAATCACATACCAAGTGAATGCCTCAGCCACAGACAGGTATCAAGAAACCACTTTCCAGTTCTGCATTTTGTCCATTGGATCAGACATCCTCACATTAATTATGTTTATATATTTAGTGCACTGAAACCTGAGTTCATATTGCCAACCACCGAGTCCTAGCTGGTACCGTGTCAGGAGGTGACAGGGTCTTACGGGAGATATTCAAGAAAGACGGTATTTGAAGCAAACACTCTTCAAACCTTGGTTGTTTTGTTTGGGTTTTTTTTAGTGGGAGCTTTATTTTATAATATATAAAACACTCTTCTCCATGCCTTTTCATTTTAAAACTGATTATTACCATTTAAAAATGATCTTTGCCTTTCATGCAAGGGCTATCTTCTGAGACACTGACATCAAAGTCTGCTTTCTCTGGTTATATGATTGATTCTGATGCAGAATATGATGGGAATTTGGTAAAAATTGAAAGGCAGTTGCTCTGACTAAGCATGAAACATTCATATAGAAGTGGGACATTTCTCCAGTGAGTGTTGCAGAAGATTTGTATCACATTAGTCTGTCACGGGTCTGGAAGTATCCTCTGAAATGTAATTTAAGAGTGTGGAATGGTATAAATCAAAATAACCATAAGTGCAAAAGTAGTGAGCACCTTTTCTTCCAAATATCATCGTACCTGATGAGATCTGTGGTGAAAGCACATAGTGTAATCTTAGCCTATTGTTAGATTTTATATTTGCAGTTTCATAGCAAATGGCATCTTAAAGAGTAAATAAGTCTGTGCTCCATCACTAGAACCATTGTTTTAACAAAGGTAGTAAGAGATAAAAAAAAAATTATTGTTCATATTTTTAGTATTAAAGATTTCCAGTGTTGTGCTAGTCTGCGTGTCTTGGTCTGAAATGTACTCAGGGCACAGACCACTCAGAAGGGAGCGCTTGCCAAGATCCATGTAGTATGTGACAGAGGCCAGTATATGACTGCAAGTACTGCAGGTTACAGCAACACTCTGGTGGAGGTGCAGCCCCTTTGCTCTCTCATGAGCATTTCTGATGTCCCTGTCCCTGAGGGAACAAGTGAGACAGCAGGAAAAAGTTGTATGATAATACATGCTTAGCAGGAACTGGAATTAGAAGTGTAGGGCTGAGGTCCTGTCCCAAAGTGACAAATGATATAATGCTGAATTGAATGAAGATTTCATTTATTTTTGTTTTGTGCTAACTCTTGGTCCTTCTTTGAGGCTGGGCTTATGTCTGCTTATGTCTGGGCATAAACTGAGTTTCCTGCTCTCTCTATTTTGGGGTATTGCTTAGCCAAGCCTCAGTTCCAGAAAGGAAAATACGAACAAATTCTCTTCCACCATTATCTTTCACTAGCTCTTACAGTCTGTTTGATAGAGGGTTTACTTAGAAGAACAGATGAATGAGTATATGAAACATTTTATCACGCTAAAAATACCACAGAATGAAAAGCACAGCAGAGCTTCATTTCTGGCCTTTGTATGAGAAGTGTCCATTTAGGAAACAAAGGTGGAACTTGCCCAAGATGCAGTAAATATAATCATAGTTTTCTGGGAATCATTCCTAGTTTTCATTTGCAGAGCATATATTTTTCTGTGTAAGTGTTCTTAGGACATTGTCATAAATCAAGTTGTTTGATGTGTTAGGCAGAAAACATTGAAGTTCTGGACCTAAAACTGCTGACCCAAGAAATGTTTTGCCAGCAAGGCTTGTGGTAATTCAGATTTCTAAGAGAAGTCAAAAGAGCCAGTGGAGGCTTCTTTCTATTTCTGTCATCAGACCATAATCCAATTATAAAATTCCAAGATCCAAGCTGTATTTCCATTTAAGTTTTCACCGACGAGAGATAAAAGTGATGTAGAATGAAAGTTGCATTCATCTCTAATTAATACTTACAATATTAGCAATAAGTAATGGGTAACTTCAGAGTTGAAATGGGATGAGAAAAATACTGAGATTCAAAGCTTTTCAATTTTCTTTCTCTCTTTCCTAGCCTCCAGTTTAAATTGGAGTTCTCTGAGAAGCAGCAGGGTGGCTGGGGAGGATGGGTAGTAAAATCTGCCTCCACAGCCCTCCTTGGATAAGAAGAGGTCCTACAGGGAATGTCAGTGGTGTCTGACACAAAGCAGTAATTTGATTTGTAATCATTTATTTTCTTCTCTTCTCTTAATTTCCAGCTTCAGAGCCCAATTTGAAGGTACGTTCAAGGTTAAAACAAAAGGTGACAGAAAGGAGAAGTAGTCCTTTACTTAGGAGAAAGGATGGAAATGTCAGTTCATTCAAGAAGCGACTCTTCGAAGTGACAGGTAATTAAGAATGGAGAAATTCTGTATCAGCTGTGACTGCTCACAGAACAGCAGTAGTATTTTGGAATTGAAACTGTTTGCTAAATAGAAGGTTCTGTCATTTTTTTTCTGTTGCTGAAAAGAGAACCATATTAAGTAAATGATTGTGTATAAATAACTTGGAATCTACAGCTTCCTACCACTTACTAAAAAGTCATTGTCAATTTTGAAAGCCATACTTTCAAAACAACTTGGAAACTAGTACTTTACAGGAGCAAGTACAAGAATAAATAAATGGTAAGCTGTTGTTGGCAAGGGACATCAAAGGAGAAAACAAGAATAGTCTCTTCCCTTAATTTGTGTCTTCCGTACATGGACAACATTTTGGGTCTTGCATCTCCCATTTCCCATTGCCCGTGGGAAATGCAGATGTCCATGGTGGGCAGAGGAACACCTATCTGGTATTACTTAGGTTAGTCAAGGACATTTTAGAATCTTTTGTTTGGCCCTATGCCTTGGTTTCTCTTGTATGAAAGTGTCAAGATCAGCTGTTTTGATATAAGGGCTCACTAAGCTGTTCTTTGAGGAGAGTTGAAACATTCAATCTTTCAGTGGTACATTGTTGATCACAACAGGTAGTAAGAATTCTTAGTAATTGAAAGGGAACTTTCAGCATGTGAAAATACAGAATTATGCATAAAGGAGAGGATTTAAGGGAGGGGGGCGGAACAAAGTAAAAATTTGTCATCAATCAATATTTGGTTTCAATGTTTTTCCTGCCACTGAACTTAAAAAGTGACAGAGTGGATGAAACATGGATGCTAAGGCTCTCTTTCAGACACTTGGTATTGCAGAGTGGTAAATTTTGCCATGTATGTTATTTTGCAGAATTGCATCCAAGTTCCCAAACAGCCTAGAGTCTCATTTTTAGTCCTTAGGATTAGTATGCTGGCAAGGTTTTATCTGTGGCTTTGAAAGAAAAGAGCATTTACCGCATTCAGCCTCATTCTAACTTTCCTTGCTTTGACTTTGCATCAATATTTGGTAGGTTCGTGACTTGTTCAAGTGATGTTACAGTAAGGCCATATGTTTATGCAACTGTTACTAGTCTGTCAGGCATGTATTTGAATTCACTTGATATATCAGGATTATGTCACACCAAGATGGAAATATAACACAACATGATCAAATTCACATCAGTGTACTCATACATGCAATTCTCTTGACAACTTTTCACAGCATGTCATGTGTAAAACTGGGACATGGATGTGAATGTAACTATGAAAGTAATTAAATAAGGTGATTTTCCTATAAATTATTTCCAGATTAGAATTTTTTTAACAGCTAATTTATTATTTCCATTTGCTGAAGCTCTTATGAGATTCTTGATCTCCACTTCCTTAGTTTTGGCTGATTTCTTTGTATTTTGTATGCTCACAAGTAAGGAATGAAGTAAAATATTTATCCCAGGAGGCTTTTTTTGCAACCATTAAAACAGCAGAAACCCAAAAATAAATGTCTTCTCTTCCTAGCTCTGACAATAATTCAGAGCCTTACAGATTGCTACTATAATTATTAATAGTGGCTATATGACACTGAAATCAAAATTTCCTTGATCAAACATTTCTGGCCAAAGCTTTTTCTCCTTTTTTTTTATTCTTATAACTGGAAATATTCCTTTATTTAAATGCTTATTTATAGGAAAAGTGCTATTGCAATTTCTAAAAAAAATGAGGAAAAAACGTAAGCTTGTCTTTCTGCTCTTCCTTGAAAACTAGAGGGAATATGATGCAAGATAGTATAACTGGGTACAGATTCACTTCAGTAAATCAGTCAGCTCTAGTAAGAAAGAGTAACCAGTCCAAGAAACAGCCAGGAAAACTCCCAGTAATTTCAGTCAAATTGAGAATATATTTTTGTGTGTAAACTGAGGCAGAAGGATTGAAACAGCAAAGTGGCTACACAATATTTACTGCCACATTTCAATATTAATTATTTTAACTTACTGAGTACTTCGAAAGCAATCCTGTGAAACATGCTTATTGCCACTGATGCTGCACTCTTCCATCTTTCACCATGTTAACAGTTTCCATTAAATAAATTTAATTTATGTCTGTGTAGGATTAGAATAACTAGATACAACAACACACAATAAGATCATCCTTTTCTCCTTTATCTTAGACAGAACTCTGGAAATTTAAAATCAAGATAACATACAGCCTTTCAAATGCTATTTTAAGATTTTTGCACGCTGTAAATATTTCTTCATAGATGTGCAAAAGATGTAGTGAAAGTGGTGTATATTTTGCCATTATTACTTGTGTATGCAACAATTAGTCCACACTGGGCTCATCCCCTTTCTAAGCAGAATTGACGACATGTTATCACGACCTTTGCAAGCCTGCTGTCTCCGTCATTTTGATCTCTTACAGAGGCAGGACTCTTTACGATTAAAAAGAAAGTACTTTATTTTCTTTTTACTCATTGCAAGTTTTATCTCTGTATCTCTACCTGACACTGAGTATTGGATCATCTTTGTGGGAAAAATGAATAGTAAATTCTTCCTTTGTGAAGCAGACGGATCAGAAGGGGAAAGACCAAGAGTATCTTTCCTCATTAGCACTGGAAAAGGAAAACCAAAAGAAATGGAGGGTGAATTAAAAATCTTTAACATAAGTAAATAGCCTAACCAGTAAGTACTTTTCAGTGGCAAAAAAAAAATCCCTGTGCCATAAAGAGTATACAATTAATCAAGATCATGTGTTCCTTTCCAGTGTGAAATTCATATATTCTTCATCTGTTTTTCAGAATCCTCAGTCAGTAGCAGCTCCCCTGGATCAGGTCCCAGTTCCCCAAGCAATGGTCTGACCAGCAGTATAACAGAAAATGAAAACTCAGTTTTGCCATCTAACATTCAAGCTGAGGTAAGACTCTTTATTGGGTAGTTAATTGCTCAGATTTCTAGACTGGGGAGATCTGAACCTCAGTTTGATCATACTCACAAGCAGAGTAATTGCAGGAGATAATTATAAGGGATACCAGGACACTGCGGGCTGACATCAGAGTATGTGATGCATGACATACACCTTCATATATGAGATGTGTGTTCAGGAGACTATTAAAGACCAAACAAAAGCAGCAATAATGCTGCTGGAAGAGTAGGAGGGAGCTATGGAAGGAATTTGGAAGCATCAGTGTGGCAGAACATTACCTTCTACAATAACCTGAAGAGGCGCACAGTGATGAACGCTGATGAATAACTTCCATGTGCTAAAGAGTGATTTAGGCATTGGTGACCGTAACATGTATGAGTTAGGGTGGTCCCAGATTCAGATGGCTGCTGAAGTAGATTTGTTTAATTACAGTATCAGAGTTAGGTGACTAAATCCTTTTTCACATCTGCCTTTTATTTTACTGTACCTCAGTGTCCTTATCAGGGCAGTACTTAGCAACATAGCTGACATGCCATGAGTCTTGGATACTTGTTTTGTGAAACAAGATTGTACACAGAAGGAATCTTAACTACTCCTTATTCTGCCTGTAACAACAGGAATGCAGATGGTAAATCAGTTGTGATAAACCTCATTTAGCATAGATGACATGCCTGAGTCACGCTTTTTGTAGCAATATTGTAAAGGGACAGTAAACTACTGCAACTAAGAGAGAATCTAATCCCACAATGTTCTGTATCCAGTGCCTATACTTGGAGCAATTCCTGCTTCAGTGGCAAAATTTTCTATTAATTAGCAGTTTATACTGTTCATGTTAGAAAAACGGCATAAGAAAATGTGACTTAACAGAGTTTTAGCTAATGGAGCTATTTCTCCAGGTCAGTGACAGGACATTCACCTCAAAAAAACCTGGAATGGGCAGTTCAACCTCCAGCAGTGACTTTGTCCCATAATGAATGAATTGTGTGTGTGAACTATGATCCAGGGGGCAGGTGGGTGACCTCTGCACACTGATTAGTAGCCTCTCTCTGGCCCGTAACCAAAAAGAAAAAAAAAATTGCATTGATGGCTAACATGTGGTCTTGCCTCATAGCCCCCCTGTATACAATTGCAAAGAAATTTAAATGATGCTGAGTAAGATACATCATTAGGATTAGATAAAATTCTAGTTTGTTTTATCTTAATATTGGGACTGTTTTAGAGAGGTGTTTTATTTTATGGGTGTTATTGCTGTATTAACAGGAGATCTTGTCCAGTGGATCTTTTATTGAGTTGAGGATACTACAAAATTTAAAGGGAATAATGTCTCAGAATGATATACAGTTCTTTGCCTGTTATAGTTTCTGGACATTTGCCCACAGTGTTGAACCACCATCAGAAATGCTTATAATCTGGTCGGGCTGGCAGTCTCTGGGAAGAGTTGGAAAGGTTGTGGCAAGAACCAGCAGAATTACATTCTGTTGTTAATAGAACACTGCATTGCATATCATTTGCCATTACGGTGCCAGACATCAGAAGTTATAACCCCAACATACAATCGCAGATGCTCAAATAAGCCATAGAAGTTCCTTCAGAATTTGAGCTCTGCATGCTGAAGTCGGTCACATAGCTCATTGGAAGTGTGCTAAGAAGCTGAAACTACGGACTTCCATTTCTGGATCCTTTGGGGGATTTCTTTACCTCTCTGGTTACTTGACTCTTAATACTACTGTGGTCCTGTAGGCTCAGACATGTTTCCATAAATCTCAGCTTCAGTGCATTTTGAGTTCAGTGGGATTTTCTTTGGTCATTTAACAGCAACCAAACTTCTACATATCTCTTTCCTGGTTTAGCATTAGCTGCCAGCTCTCAAAGGCTAGATATCTAATCAATTTTTCATCGAATACACAAAGTACAGAAGTTTCTAATAATAGAATAAGTGTTCCAAAATCACCCAAAATATCACTTGTTTTGCTGTAATCCGGCATGACTCACATTGCTGTTGTTTCATAATCATTGTTGTGACATTTGCAGTAAGTGGTGTGCTCATATCTGAGTGGGTGGATAGCTGTGGTTTTCATGGCAGCAAGTAAAACACTTTCTGCTGGGGGAAAACAGGTTGCTATGACAGAGAACCATTTACCAGTAAAACATGAGTCAACACCATAAATGATTACACTCCAGTGCATAGACAGAATTAGAGCATTATCAGTAATGAAACATATTTTTCAAGTATTTTTGCCATATCCATTTGAATAGTGAGATTTTTTAGTGGTTTGCCCTCTGGAGCGGACAGTCTGGTGGGTAGAAATTTACATTTTTTTGAATTAGCAAAGTTGCACTGCAAATGCCACATTTTTGCCGATGATCGTTTACTATCACAGTTCCCTTAAAGATACTTTCAGTACTGTTTGTTAAAACACTGATCTTGTTATATGAAACTTGAAAGTTAAACTCAAGATTTTAATTGCACCTTATAAATGAAATGTTGGAGGGTTTTAAGCCCAGTTGTCTCCAGTATCATCAAGGTTCACTGCCATAGCTATGTACGTACTTCTGTATGTACATACTTCATACATACTTCTGTAGCATGCCGTACACTTTCAGGTTGCCCACTATGCTGGGGCTAAATCTTTCTTGCATGAGAAATGCAAGCAGTATTGAGCCCCTGCACAGCACATCCCTTTAGTTCAGAGGAATAACCTGCTCACATGAAATAATTAATTTTAGGCATTCCCAGCGTACTCAAAAGCCATTGAAGGCAATGGAAAGTTTCCATTGGTGTAAACAAGCTCAGATCATTTTCTTTCTTTCATTTGCTCTGTGGAGAGCAGCATTTCCTAGAATATCACCTGATTATACAGGAGATATGAATAACGTGCATGGCAGATAGATACGTACTTGATCTGTGCAGCCCCACAGCGCTACATTTCTTACATGCAGCTCCTTGAGGTGCTCTTTGCAAGTGGCCAGTGGAAAAATATGTAGGTTTCTGACCAGCAGCTGAAGTTTGCTGCAAGTGTCTGTGAAGAGTCTAATTCATTATAAAAAAAGCACCCCAAAAGCCTTAAGAAATAAGTGCAGGTAAATGTGAATATTCAAAGTCATGACAACCTTACTGTAGCTCCACAACTGAGAATTAGTAAAGCCAAACCCTTTCCTATTCCCCTCCTAATGTATGAACGTGCATATGAACATGCACACATGAAGTAGGTGTTCCTGTTTCTCAGCAGGTCCTGGTAGCGCAACAGAAGTACAGTAACTAATCATGGTTACTTGCTGATCCTCATGTACTGTTACATTTAGTGCTTGTACTCTATTTTGAGGGTAACTGTTGACAGGCTATTTTAAGTGTCAGGGAGCAGGCTCCGTGCACCCAGTGAGTAAGTACTTAAAGGAGCAAGTAAGGCAAGTTTCTCTTTGGCGTAATTTAAGTGTCAATCTAAACCATTAAGTCTGCACGTAGGACAAGGACTATGGCTTAGCCACTGTGCTGCTGAATGACACTGCTGGCATCTCCAGCTTGTGCCACTATTTCAAGGTATTCTCAACCGTGTAAAAAGAGAAGCTGCATCTGGGATCATGCAGTTCTGCTTCAGCACAAGTAGGACCCTAATCTATGCAGCTGTGCTACTAAACTTATTTTGGGAGGTGAGGTTTAACTGACACTTAGACTAATATTACCTGAAAATGTTTTCTAAAATCAGTTACTTCCAAAATGAAAATGACTGATTATTAGTGGTATTAGGAATTGATGGGAATGGTCTTACTAACAAGCTCCTCTTTTCAAAATTAAACTCCCATGGTACATAATGTGCGTGATTCTGCCCCAAGGAACAATCATGCCTGACCTTAATGTGGGAATGTGTTTCACTGCTATACACCCTGGCACTGTTATGTAGTGAATTCAAATCTTAGCAAGTAGTAGAGGCGTACTGAAAACCGAAAAGGAAACATGCATTTTTGAAGTGGCTTTGTATGGATGCTGCAGTTGCTACAGATCTGATTATGTTCTAGGAGGCACATTAGAGCTGCTGCAGTGTCCTTCTCCAGTTAAATCTGTGTAGTCTCCCTCAATAACATCTCCATAGCCTTGACATACTTTATTCATGGTCAAAGGTGGATGTTAATCAAGACGAGACGCTGTTAGCCAGGAATTAATGTAATATACAAGTGAAGCTTCTTTGTTTTGTATGCTGTGTGTTGATGTTCCCTGGGTACCAAAAGAAAATTACAGAGATAGACTTCTACTGTTATTGTCTCAGTGTTAGGTCGTATCTCCAAACAAACTGTATGAGGAAGGTTATGTTTTGGAATAACATCCTGTGTTTTTGTGCTTAACCACTTTTCATTGATGGTCTAAAGTTGCATTGTATTAGCACAAAGTATTTTACAGAGTTAATTGATATTCCAGGTTTGTCCAGGGGAAAATCTACAGCTCCCCACAACATGCTTGACAAGTTATTATATTTACTTTAGTCAAAGCCCGAGTGTGCAGTATCCCTCTTGGTGGTGGTCTATTATTGGAGTCCCATATGCTTTTTGTTTGGGAAGAAAGCAGTCACTGTGTCATACTGTTACACAGGGTATTCTTTTTCAGGGATGTTGTTCCCTTGGGGACCATATCATGCCAGAGTTCCTAAGTCTAATAAGACCTTTGTAGCTCTTATTGTGTTAAAGTTCTGGGAGGGAAGCAAGAGTTAAACAGAAAATGTAATTCAAGCAACTATACTAGACCACATGTTGAAAAACATGGCTGTTAAAGCAGAAAGGCAAAGGCTTCAAAAAGATTCCTGTTGTGGTAATTTCACTTTTTATGGTTTTTCCCAATGAATCTAGAATGGAAAGACAGAGGGTAATCTTTGTAGAATGCCTGGTTTTACTTGAGAGTAATTAAAAATATATCAACAGTTCCATGTCCTTGAAAATTATATGACAATGTTTTAAAAGCAGCGTTAAAGATCTTAACTTGAATGGAATTAAGAGGGCTGTGAGGGGTATCCCACCATCAGAGAATGATAGGGTGCTGGTTTTGCGTATATGTATTTAGAGAGAGAGACCGTATTTTTTTTTTTTAAATGAACCCCATTGGGTTGCAAACCAATGCATGAAACAAAACTGGCTTTCAATGTACCAGGATAACAAGGGTAAAGTAACCATAATAAAAAGCTTGGAGATTGTACTTCTGTTGTTTTTCTCCTTTATTACAGCATCTGGTTTCACAGCAACGCCTTTTGATACAGGATGAATCAGTGAACTTGTTGAGTCTGTACACATCCCCTTCTCTGCCCAACATTACCTTGGGACTTCCAGCAATACAACCTCAAATCAGTGTAAGTGACCAGTCTCAAGCCTACTTTTGCTTCCAGAAAACCTGCTTTCTGACTATTCTCCTTTTTTTAGCATTTTGGAAGGAAGCAATTCAGTGTAGGAGCCAGACCTTTCTTTGCATTGGACAACATCTGAACATTTAAGGGCACAACTTGAAAGCAGTAATCATCCTTAATCACAAATAAACAAGTGCCAGTTTGGAACTTAGCTAATTATGGGCCCCATGCATTGCATTGCTTTTACATCTACAAATCAGGTAACAGATTTCAGACATTGTGAGAAGCATACGAGGAGATCTTTTAGTGTTAAAGTACAAATTATTTGATCACACCTACCTGGTAAAAAGTACAGCACCTGTAACTTTTTCTGAGATTCCTGTAGCAACCTAACCTGGGCTGGAGCATAGTAGGGAAAGAATATAATATTCCTGAAGCTAGGTTTGTTATTTGAGGGGTGTGCGATCGCATCAGACAAAATCAGTGATTCGTGAACAATGCTTAATATTTTACTGACAAGTTATATTCATATGCTCCTTGTTCAGTCTGCAGCAATCACCTTTGTTTAGACCTAAATGTTGAAATGTTGTATGTGAAACATACAAAAACACAGACATGGTATAAATGGAAAACCATGCTGATGGATAAGGATCTTTAGATCTAGTTCAAGTTACAGTAACCTAGAGGTAGAATCTGATGCTTGGTAAAATACCTGAAAATTTTGCCACTGGTCAAAACTTACCTTTTCTGATTTCCAGCAAAAAAATGTAAAAATACTGATAAAAGTTATATGGTGGTTCTATGCAACACTGTATAAACTCTGAAGGAATGTTAGCAATTCAAATTTCTTACAATGTGAATTGGTAAAAATCCTAGGGGTTTAAGTACAGCTTTCCATGGTATTAAAAAAAAAAAATCTATACAATACACTATGGTTTGTAATAAGTGCTACTTAATTCCAGTGCTAAATGTAGCTTCAAGTTAAAGTTTCATGTTATTTTATGGCTTTTTCAGTACATCTACAGTTCACACCAATAATACATTGCTGCAGTCCAACATTTTTACATCAGATATAGAACTTTGCAAAGAAAATTGTGTAAGCTTTAAATCAGTTTCCTAGAAGACTTTCATGTTATGTTTATAAGCAAATTACTGTTTTTAAGGGATG
>NW_010404836.1:1570-2171 GCF_000710305.1 Buceros rhinoceros silvestris | reverse complement strand
CCGCCACCCTTTGGGGCGCGGGCGAGGGTGGCCCTTCCCCGAGCAGGAGTGTCCGCAGGCGGCTTGGCCCGGGACTGAAAACACGCCCTGACGGGTGCAGTGAATCGGGGATGTCCCCAACCGCCCCCGGGGCTGGCTGGGGGGGTGACGGCCGCCGAACAAGGGACAAACTACAAATAAAGGGTGTTCGGAAACAGTTGAAGCTGCTGAGTGACGTCGTGGAGGTGGAAAACGGTTCTTTTGGGGAGTGACTCAGGCACGGACCTTGTCGCGGTCCAGGGTGCGGAAAGAGCTGGGTCGAGATTCCATTCCCGGGTCGATGGGAATGGCCAAACAACCAGCGCCAGCCCCAGGGGTTTGACCGTCCCCGTTCGGCAGCGATTTCCCTGAGTGCGCGGTGCCTCTAGGGTGACCCCCCCAAACCAGTGCTCTGCCAGAAACGGCTTCCCCCGGGGTTAGGGACACTAGGAACGGCTTTCACCGAGGTTAGGGACACCAGGAACGGCTTCCACCGGGGTTAGAGACACCAGGAACGGCTTTTCCTGGAACACCCAAAGGACAACCAGCGGTTCCTTGGGCACGGTGTGCTCCTCGCTGGCCG
>NW_010404836.1:1014-1405 GCF_000710305.1 Buceros rhinoceros silvestris | reverse complement strand
AAGAGGGCTGCGCCGCACGAGCCCCAGAAAACAGCCGGGGTTTAACCAGCTTTGTCCCCAGCCTCCCGGGATTGCTCCTGGCAGCCGGACCGAGGGGTCGGCACCTCGCTCCCCTTCCACCCTGAGAAGCACCCCCCGCCCCGGCCCAGGGCAGGCCTGTCCCGAGGAGCTGCCCCCCACCCGAGCAGTGACGGTCTGGGCAGGAACGTCAGTGGGTGCTGCAGCAGGACGGGGGTGTTAACGAGGAAAAGCCGCTTTGTCAGAAGAGGGATAACGAAGCTCCTCATCCCCCCCGCATCTCGAGCGGGAGAGTGACGGGGTGATGGTTCCTGCAGAGCCAAAGAACCTCCCACTGCCTTATCCGGACTCCCGGGAGCGATCCAGACCCGCC
>NW_010404836.1:0-461 GCF_000710305.1 Buceros rhinoceros silvestris | reverse complement strand
GTGTATGAGCCGCAGCGACGAGCAGAGCGAGGGCTGGGCGGGCTGCGGTGCGGCGGAACCCGGCGGGGCTTTGCCTTTAATTTGTGGGTGGCCCGAAGAGTCCGCATTTCGTATTTGTGAAATTTTCCGCGGCCGGCGGGACGGTCACCCCGGGATCAGGCGGGCAGCGAGACCTCGGGGTCGAGGTCCGAAGGGGTCATGGAGCTTGGGACTCCTGTCGCAATCGCGCAGGACCCGGGTGGAATGTGCGGGAGGCCACGTTCCTCGTCGTGAATCAGGCGACGCCGCGGTGGCTGGGGGCACGCGAAGGCGGGGGAACACGGGGAAACGGGAGCTGTGGGTGAACACCGGGGCTGTCCTGGCAGAGGGGATCGGGAAGACCCTCCTCGGGGTGGAGGTGATGGAACCGAGCGGGGTCTGACCCACGGAGTGAGCACCCACCCAGCTCTCCGGGGGGATAT
>NW_010404835.1:645-1685 GCF_000710305.1 Buceros rhinoceros silvestris | reverse complement strand
GGGGGGCCCTGCGCGATGGCGGGGCCCTCTACAAGGGGTCCTACGAGGGCTGGTACTGCACTCCCGAGGAGTGCTTCCTACCCGAGAGCCAGCTCACCGAGCGCAGGGACGCCCAGGGACGCCCGTGCCTGGTGTCTGTGGAGACCGGCCATCAGGTAAAGGCACCGGCCTGGTCCAGGGCGGCCACTCCTGCACAGGTCAAGGGGTTGAAAACACTTGAATCACTTGCCATGGAATCCTGGTGTAGGATCCTGCCGACTGCGCCAGTTTGTCACGAATCGGTGATTTAGGGCACTTAGAGAGTCACCCTCAAAGGTATCAGGAAAAGGGGTTTTAGTGGGAGTTTGTGAAAGGGTCACGCTGGGTCGCTCTGATACTGCATGGAAACACTGTGCAAAGGCGAATCAAGTTCGAGTGATTCGCACAGAGACTGGGGCTGGAAAGGGTCAGGGAGACCCTCCCGCGAACGGGTGATTGTGGGTCCTCCACGGCGTTGAGATAACGCTCATCTCCTGCTCCGGGCTGCCAGATCTGGGGGTGTCTAACACTCCCTGTAGCCTTTTGTTGTTTCTTTTGGCCGAGCCTGGCCAGCGTTTGAGCCGGTGGCTCTGTGACCCTGGGGTGCGTGGCTGGGAGAGCCGCCAGAACCCCGGCCCTGCGCCATGGGGAGGGTTCAGCTGCCACAGGGCTCTGCGGGCTTGGCAGCAGCGTTGGGGACGGACACAGCGTAAAGGTGTTTGTGGGGTGTCCGGAGTTCCAGCCCTGTTCTGTGGGGCTGTTCAGCCTGGTGTCGTTTGAGCCGGTGGCTCTGTGACCCTGGGGTGCGTGGCTGGGAGAGCCGCCAGAACCCCGGCCCTGCGCCATGGGGAGGGTTCAGCTGCCACAGGGCTCTGCGGGCTTGGCAGCAGCGTTGGGGACGGACACAGCGTAAAGGTGTTTGTGGGGTGTCCGGAGTTCCAGCCCTGTTCTGTGGGGCTGTTCAGCCTGGTGTCCATCTCATCAGTCTCGGCACATGGGTTCTGTCAAGCCTGGTGTTGTCC
>NW_010404835.1:0-498 GCF_000710305.1 Buceros rhinoceros silvestris | reverse complement strand
AGTGTGGTGCCGGGCCAAGCCTCTGCCCCTACACCTCGGGGCTGCCAGGAGTTCCGAGTCGATCCCGTGGCAGCAGAGAACCGCGCTCTGGAGCTGAGCAGAGGTTGTGCCCTGGTGACATTGTACGAGTGTTGGCTCACACAGGAGGGGGCTGCTGGCACAGCAGCTCTCCTGACAAAGCACCTAGTGCAGCAGAGGGCGAGTCTGCAGGCAGGGGAATAGCTGCTCACACCTGAAACGGAGCCACCGGGCTCCAGAGTCAGATAAACCCTCAGCGTAGTCACTGGCTGTTGAACCGCCCAGCAGAAGGGGCAGGGCCTGGGGCAGGGGCTGTCTGTGGGGGTTTGAGAAGGAACAGTGGGGTTAAACCTGCCATAAGCCCTGGAGGGTCTCTGGGTTCGGGGTCAGGGGGGCCGAAGCCTGCAGGTTCTTACCTGAGAGGCTTTTTTAGCTGTGAAGGCAGGAACTCCTCACAGCCCCGGCTCTGACACCGCCCTC
>NW_010404834.1:0-859 GCF_000710305.1 Buceros rhinoceros silvestris | reverse complement strand
TCTTTCCCTGTCCACTGAGGCAGTCACTTCACTGTAGAAGGCTGCTAAGTTGGTCAGGCCATTAGGTTGCCCTTGGTGAAGTCATGCTGGCTGTCTTGAATCACCTCCTGTCCCCCATGTGCCTTAGCAGTTTCTAGGAGGATCTGCTCCATGATCTTCCCAGACACAGAGGTGAGGTTGACAGGTTGGTAGTTCCCAGAGTCTTCCTTTCCAGTCTTTTTAACAATGAGTGCCGTGTTTCCCTCTCTCCAGTTACCACGGTCTTCACCAGACTACCAGGACTTTTCAGATATCATGGAAAGCAGCTTGGCAACTACATCAGCCAAATCCCACTGGACTCTGGGATGCATCTTATCAGATCTCATAGATTCTTCTCGTTAGTCACAACCATGATCTCTTTCTGCAGGAGGGACTTTGACTCCTGGTTCCCATCTTGCAGTCCACCCTCTCAGGAGGTGTAAGAAGACAGGTTATCAGTGAAGACTGAGGCAAAAAATTTTGAGTGCCTCAGCCTTCTCCTCATCTGTTGTTACCAGTTTACCAGTCATATTCATCAGAGGAGGTTTGCTCTCTTTAATTTTCCTCTTCTATTTGACATCCTTGTAGAAGACCTTATTCTTTCATCCCTCACCAAGTTCAGCTCCAGCCATGCTTTGGCCTTCCTGACCCCATCCCTACACAGCTGGGCAGCGTCCCTTACTCTTTCCAGGATACGTACCTGTCCCTGCTTCCACTGACTGTGCATTTCCTTTAGTTTGACCAGCAGGTCTCAATTCAGCCATGCCTGTCTCTTCCATTCCTTGCCAGGTTTCTTCCACCTGGGAATCGACAGCTCTTGCCCTCTATAGAATCATCCTTC
>NW_010404833.1:0-234 GCF_000710305.1 Buceros rhinoceros silvestris | reverse complement strand
AATGCCGCAATAAATGACATCAGATCCACACCTGCTGTCCCCCCCCTCCTCCAGAGGGTCCCCGGCTCCTGTGGGGACAGAAGGGGGTGGAGGGGGTCGGTCACCCCCAGGTCTAGGGGTCGCCCCCCGCGGGGCGGGTGTCCCGTGTCCCCTCCCTGCCCTCATCAGCCACCGGTTCCTCAGCAGCAGCATCAGCCGAACGAGATTCCTGAGTGGGTTCATCACGTGACCACC
>NW_010404832.1:3735-4425 GCF_000710305.1 Buceros rhinoceros silvestris | reverse complement strand
TAGGCGCCTCTCAGCATCCTTCCTCCGAGCAACCTAGTCCACGCTGCCTGAAAGCAAGGTGGGAAACGTTGCCCGTGGGCTCCCCCCACCCATCCACGCAGCCCCATGGGGTTTCTGCCACCCTACCCGGCCCCCACCGTGTTCCCCGGGATGGGCAGTGCCCATCGCCCACCTGCCCGCGGCTGCTGGGGAGGACCCGGGCAGCAGCTGGCAGCAGTTTGGTGTGCCAAGAGGTACCCACCGATATGGGGCCTGATCCCGGAGCGGGGAGAGAGTGTGGGCTTGGGGTAAAAAAACACCAAACCAAACAAAAGCCCCGCAAATAAAGCTGCGGTAGTGGCCGAGCCATCTTAGGAGGCTGCACCAGGGTGGGAGCACCCCGTTTTCTCACCTGCCCAGAGTCGCTCCCTCGAGGGGAGCAGCCTCAGCATCATCGCGCCACGGGGCAGTATCGGTGACGGAGGCATTTCTCCTCTCTCCCGGGGCAGAACAAATGTGTGGCTTCGGTTCCCTCCCTGCAGTGCCGCCCGTGGCCTTCGTTCTGTTTCCTCACGGCTTGTTTTGCAGGTTTAGGGTTTGGTTCTGTTCAGTATTTTTTAGGTCTGGGGTCCTGGTTAGCGCATTTCCTCTCCTGGCGAGTCCGGTGCTGGATGTGCACCGTGTGCCCTTGCTCTGCACCCGCTGCCACCA
>NW_010404832.1:3182-3649 GCF_000710305.1 Buceros rhinoceros silvestris | reverse complement strand
TGCCCTGTCTCTGCCCCCCCTGCCCCCATGGGCATAAGCCCCCCCGCTCCAAAAATCCCCAGCCGGCCCCAAGCAGTGCTGCGTGTGAGGAGACCTGGCGGCTGCCCAGCTTTGCCCGTGCCGGCCGCTCCGCGTCCCTGCCTGCGGGACGACATGTCTCCGGGCAGGTGCTTTCCGCCTCGCTGGCCTCCTCGCTCCCAGCATTGTTTGCTGATCTGATATTGTTCTGCTGGCAGCGAGGCCTCACCGTGCTCCCGCTCGCTTTCTCTGTGGGGGGCCTGGAAGGTGCAGTTTTTTTTTTTTTTTTAAATCTCCCAGCGGTTCAAAACATCCGGGTCTTTCCGCACCAAGGGGCTGGAGGTGGGGATGCTCCTGTCTCCCTCTGCCCGCGTGCCGAGGCCGGGTGGCCTGGCCGGGGGTACCAGTGACGCAGGCTGCGATGGGAGGGAGGTGCAGGCAGCTCTGAT
>NW_010404832.1:2608-2923 GCF_000710305.1 Buceros rhinoceros silvestris | reverse complement strand
CGTTGCTGTGGCGGTACTGTCCTGTGCGCTGTCATGGGGGCAGGTAGCAGAGTTTCCCCTTCCCTTCCCCTCCCTTCCGAGCCCTGGGGGGCTGCTGGAGAGGCCCTCGCTCCGCCGGCCGCAGCCTGCTCCTGCGCTGGGTTATCACGCGCTCTCGGCACAGGCGGGGTTGGGGTCTTCAGCTCAGCCTCTTTCCCCCGAGCAAAGGCCTGGGACTGTTTCCAATCATGCCATCGTTGTACCCCCTGGAAACGCGTCCCATTGCGTCCCGGCCAGGTTTGTGTGGCTCGCAGTGGTGGGGAACTCTGGGCTGGT
>NW_010404832.1:2050-2407 GCF_000710305.1 Buceros rhinoceros silvestris | reverse complement strand
AGGGTCCCGTTGCCCGCCCCCTGCAGCCTCTCCCGGCACGGTGGGGCAGAGGAAACCTTGGCTGTTTCCTCCCATCTGATAATTTCCCTTCCTGGGCGAATGGGGTGTTCTCTGGGGTTGGCTGCAAGGGGGAGGTGGCGGGGCCAGGGGCAGCTCCTGCTCTGGGGTGTGCTGGCAAAGCTGGCTCCTGGGGAGGAGAGAGATGGCTGAGAAGGACCTGGACCTGTGTCCTGCCTCTGCAGCTTCAGCAACGCTTCTTTAAAGGGGGCCTGGCATCTCCTCCCTCCGACCTTCACAGGCCAGTGCTGCACGCCAGAGGCCCCTGCAGTGGATGCCCCCTCCTGGGACAGCTGACAC
>NW_010404832.1:1471-1843 GCF_000710305.1 Buceros rhinoceros silvestris | reverse complement strand
GAAGGGCAGCAGGTGGCTGGGGAGGTGGTGCAGCAGTGGTTTGGGTTTGGTGGGTGCTTGGTTTTTCCCCACATCTCTCCCACGCACCCGGCTTCGGGCAGAAACGCTCCCTCGCTTTGTGTCCTGGCCGCGTTTCTTGGAGCACGAGTGAGAGCCGGGCTCCTCACCCCTTCTCCAGCAATTCGGATGCCAGATTTCATCCATTATTATCACTATTATAAACAAAAGGAGGATTTCCAAATGGGATGATGGGTGAGAACCTCGTTTTTTTTAATAACCTGAAAACCTCGGCCCCGCCACCACATCCAGCGCTTTGCATCAGGAACACCCAGAGAAGCTGTTCAGCAAAGCCGAGTGGTCCTCCCGAGCCCG
>NW_010404832.1:534-1279 GCF_000710305.1 Buceros rhinoceros silvestris | reverse complement strand
GCCGTTCCTCTGCGTGCTGCTCCTCAGGGACGCAGGTGGGAGCACGATGCTGGCGCTGACAGCGGCAGCCCTGGCTCTGTGGTGGTGCAGGGGCTTCCCCCAGTCCAGACTGCGCCCAGCAAGGCGGGAGCCAGCCCCCACAGTGGGGTTGTCCATCCCTTGGCTGTGAATTTGCCAGTTTTGCAATCACGGTGCTGGGGAGGAAGCCGTGGGGGCATCCCTGGGGACCATCACCCTGAATTCCCCCAGTCCAGACTGCGCCCAGCAAGGCGGGAGCCAGCCCCCACAGTGGGGTTGTCCATCCCTTGGCTGTGAATTTGCCAGTTTTGCAATCACGGTGCTGGGGAGGAAGCCGTGGGGGCATCCCTGGAGACCATCACCCTGAACGCTGAGGCCGGGCCAGCTCCCAGTCCCTCCTGGGACCACCGCTGTGGTGCCCGGTGCTGCACCTGTGGCCCTTGCAGGGGACCGGCTGCCCTGCCCAGCTTCCAGGGCTCTGCCCGACGGGTGAGCGGAGTGTGGTCTCTGAGCCCCCTGACTTCAGGCTGCTCAGTCTGCAGGGAGCAGATATTTCCAGCCCCAGCGTTTTCTTGAGACGCGGAGAGAGTCTGAGCGTTCCGGTAGCAGGGGGTGATGGTCCCCCTCCTCTCCTTTACTGCAGCCTGCTGGGGACCCACAAACCCGTGTGTGCCCCAGGCGTGCCCTGTGGGTGATGGCGGGGGGGGAGGTGGAGCAGAGGGGGGGG
>NW_010404832.1:0-226 GCF_000710305.1 Buceros rhinoceros silvestris | reverse complement strand
TGCCTGGCGGTGGCTGGACTGCCCCTGCAGAGCCGGTCCCTCCCCGGGGACCCCTCGATCCCCACGGGTGCCCGTGCCCTTCCTGCAAAGGGGAAGAAGACGAGTCCGGGACATTCGCCTGAAGCAGCTCTTCTGGGCCAGGGGGGTATTAAGGGACGTAATCGGTTTAGCTCTGCCACACGCTTACGGGGGGGCACCAGGGACAGGAGGGGTTACAGGGTGATGG
>NW_010404831.1:0-4035 GCF_000710305.1 Buceros rhinoceros silvestris | reverse complement strand
CGCAAGGCACTTAGTCCCTAATTAAACTGTACACAGCATTCCTTCCCCCTCACACCTCATAAAAACGAGGAACCCACAGAAAACTGGCTCTGTTACCCGGAGGATAATGATCACGGTGTGGTGCACTGAGGGCTGTGACTCCAGCAGAGAACCTGCCAGGGACAGTGTGACCCGGGGCGGGTCCTGTGCGTGCTCCTTTCTGTGCTGGTCACTCACGACAGTACGTCGTGATCCAACATAACAAGAGAAAAAAATAATAGATTGGCAAACATGCCCCCGCGCCATGGGTGAGGGAGGTGGGAGCTGCATGGGACAGGCTGCTCCTGGTGACACACTGAGCTGGCATCTGCAAAGACTTCGTTCCATGAGCTGGGAGAGCTCATCGCTACGGCTTCTGGCCTCTTCTGGCCCGTCTTCCCTTGCTGCCAGGACCAAAGCTATGGCCATCCTCGGTACTGCGAGATGTCAGGGACTCAAAGGCGTGGATTCTGAAACGGATTCTGAGGAGTGAACTCCAAGGTGTCCCTCACTGGTGCTGGGCTGCATCTCCTGGTGTGGGCAGGAGCTGGAGGCAGCCCGATCTAACGTCCCCTTTAATGGGTTTTACACATGTGATGAATGTTGAAGGAATTTGTTTTTTAAAGCCTGTTTTGATTGAAATAGCACAGAAACCGACTCATGCTTGGGGCCTTCCTGTAAGTTATTATTATTTTTTTCATTTTGGGGGAAGATTATGTTTCTTAGGCAAACAGGAAAAACAACGGGGAAAAAAGGCTCTGTTTGTTTCTTTAGCTTGGAGCTCGCTCTTGGAGCCGTTCCCCGTGGTGGAGACGACAGTGCAGGCAGCGCCGTGGCATCAGAGGGTCCCGCTGGTGTGCGAAGGGCTGGTGGGGGGTCACGCTGCCCTCCCCTAAACACAGGTGACCTTGAGGGACACAGCGCAGCAGCAAGAGCTTCCCCAGCCAACGCAGGAGGGGTATGGGGTGTGAAGACACGAAACCCATGGAGCCATGTGTGTGCATTCCAGTTTTCAATAATTTTTTACAGGCATTTGAGTGGTGATGTTTGATTTTTATGGCTCAGAGATAGCATTGCACCCCGGAGGGGTTCTCCTCTGGCTTCGAACGGCCCCATGGCCACCAGCACAGCAGCCCAGGGAACAGCTGCTGGAGACCTGGTGAGCACACCAGACCCTGCGACCTGCTCTCGCATCCTCTGTCTTCCCCTGCACAGTGATGCTTGGACCAGCTGTTCTCCCTGTAGCAAGGACGTGCCTTCAAACCAGAAGCTGCAGAGAGCCTGCAGCAGTGTCTGCAAGACCATCCAAGAAATGCTGGTGTGCTTGCAAGAGGGATGGAGCCTGTGGGGCACCTGGGGGAGGTGTTTTCCTCTCTTCCTCCTCCTTTGGAGGAGGAGGAGGGGGTGGACGGAGCTGCTGGAGGCCCCGCAGGGCTTGGGGCGCACAGGCAGCCGCCCACCTCCCAACGCAGCATGTGAAAGCGGCTGCGGGGGGAGCAGGAGCCCCTCTTGGTGGGAACGAGGAGGCGTTTGCAGGTCATTTCAGCATGTTGTCCCAGTCAAATATTTGTCTAGTTAATAAATATATTGTCGTTTCTTTCAGTGAGGAAATGAGGAGACGGCGAAGAAAAATAATGAAAGGCCTTTCTTGTGCAGTCCTGCTCTGCGAGAACCTGGATCGGGCCCTCTGCCTTCTCCTTGGCCCTCGCGCTATAAGGAACCCTGCTGCGGATTTCACAACGGCGTGATTGACAAGATTAGAAATTATCTCCCCCTCTCTCTACATATAAGGTTACTGCCGCTCCAGGCACAGTGTGAAATTCCCCTTGCCGGAGCTCATTAAATGGGTCAATGGACGCGTTCCAGCTTCTCTGCAGTTCACAAAGGGCTGAGTCCTGGCCACCCCACCAAACTCTGTCCCAGGCTGTTGACGAGTAAGTGCTTCCATATGGCTCACCTCAGCATCTCCAGAAAGATAACAGAGAGCTAATGGCTTGCAGATTCCTCAGATGCTCGTCGTCAAACGTGCAGAGGAACTGGGGGCTCGGGGCTGCATTCAATCACAGCTGATTGGGACGGAGGGGACCCGCGGGCTCCCTGCCAGCCCTCAACCCCCGCAGACCTTCCCTTTGGGCTGGGGGGCACCGGGGAAGGGCTGCATGTTCACACAGCCGCTTCGGGCACTGCGAGCAGAGGGGAGGGCGAGTTGGCAGCCCCAGATGCTCTGGGGGCTGGTGGCTGAGGTGGTGCCGTGTCCCCCAGCCGCTTCGGGCACTGCGAGCAGAGGGGAGGGCGAGTTGGCAGCCCCAGATGCTCTGGGGGCTGGTGGCTGAGGTGGTGCCCTTCAACACACAGCTCTGAGCTCTCATGGCATCTTTCAGCTCCGGGGCAATCACTACCAGGTATCAAACAGCGGCAAGATCCTGTTCTTGTACTGGAGGCACCCACAGGCCATTCAGATGCCTTCAGGCCAGAAAGCCACCGGTGTGGTTTTGGTGATGTGAAGATGGGGAGAGATGCGGTGGAAACATTCCTTCCGAGGCGCTTGCCCTTCCCCCAGTCTGTTTCTTAACAGGCTCTTCAGCGAGGGGGTCGCTTCTCTGAATCCTATTTACCGTGAGGTCTGATTTACAAATTCCCCCCCGACCTGTGCTCCTGTCTGTGAACCTGCCTGGAGACCACGTGCTCGGAAGCTCATCCGGCAAGTCCTTGTGTTGGCCAGCCACGGGCATCACCTGGCGTTTCCGCTCCCCGCAGCTGGGTGACAGCTCCTGTCACTTACCGACACAGGGAGCATCTCAAATGCACCCAAACACGTCGTTCAAAACACGTCTGTTGAATATTTGAGTATAGAATTTATATTTAATGAGCGCGTGTGCTGGGGAAGTGTGAGAACCGGCATTACTCATGCAGAAGAGACACAATGGGGTCAAGAACACGGGTGAATCGAAGCGCCCCCCCCGAACAAGCACTCGTGGGACCTGGTTGTCTCTGCTTGGGCTGCTCCGTCACCTCCCACAGCACTGCCGCTCTGTCCCCACGCGCCCTCCTGTTGCAGGGGGGTGTTTTGGGATGCTCTGGGATACGGTCACCTCTCCAAATTTTGGAAAGCAGCATCTCCTCATCTCTCTCATCAGCAGGCAGCATCCCAGGGCTCCCCAGGCCCGATGCTGAGGATGGAGATGAAGTCTTGGGCCGAAGAAGTATCTGTGTGTGACACAGGAGCAGGAGGGCTCAGGGAGGATGTCCATGGTGGAATGTACTGCTGGAGGAGCTGTGACCCGTGTGGTTTATGGGCTCCTAATTACCCAGCTCAGTATCGTCACCAGCCAGTTAGGTCCCTTCAGTCGAGGGTATTGGTGGTAACTAACCACTGATTAACATCCCCGCTCCCAGCTGCCAGGGCTGCTTTCCTTGGGTCAGGAGGTGACACAGGACGAGTAGAGCCTCATGAGCTCTTGACACCACATTGAGGGGGGCTCGCTCCCCAGGACCATGGTCCCTGCTCTCGTGTGAGCCTTGGATGGGCTGCAGGCAGGGGTCCACCTCACCAGGACTGATCTCAGCCGGCACTGGTTCAGTGAGCATCACCCTGCATCCCCTTTGCAAGGGATGGGGTATGTGGGGGGGAAGCACAGCTCCAGGGGTGCTGCCCCTGCTCTGCACCTCTCTCCAGCTGCCAGACTGGGCAATTCTGGTGCAGGATGCTCAGGCATTTCCAGCACAGGTCTTTTGAAGGGAAGGATCTCCCTTGGACCCACCTCCCCCCGGCTAGCAGGTCCTGCTGCCTGTGGGCAGCTCAGCCTCAGAGCTCTCCTTTCTTCTCTTCCTGCCTTCAGTGAGAAGCTGGAGCCCCCCACCCCTGTCTGCTTTACACACTGAAGCTGAAATAAATGAAATTACCTTTAATTATTCTCATTACTTTCCTTGGGATTGCTGGAGTGAAAGGCAGCATTTAGCTGTGAGCTACAGCAGGGCTCTGCCCTTCCTCCTGCCCCCCAGCCCGCTGCCAGGGGA
>NW_010404830.1:0-807 GCF_000710305.1 Buceros rhinoceros silvestris | reverse complement strand
TAAAATCCTGTTGCAAAATCTCCGTCACGCATGTACGTGGACTTCCCACGGAAAAACACGCGCACTAACATAATTCCTGAAATAAGCTTCTCTCGGACTTCCCCCGCCACTCTGGTCGGCGTGGGACGGAAAAAGCTCTCCCGAATTGCGGCGTGAATTGGGGAGAGGGATTATATACACGCAGAGAGCAGCTCTCAGCCCCCGCGCCCTCCTTCTGCCGGCAGACACCCACACAACCCCCTCCCCCCGCAACGAGAGCACCTTGGGGGAGCCTTGCGTGAGGAACGCCATCAGCTTTCACACACCCCCAACGAACCAACAAACAAGAGAAACAACCCGAAAGAGGGACTCCGTTCGCAGAGCCGACCCTTGCAAAACACCAGAGCAGGACTTCCCGGGAAGGAGGGGATGAGAAACTGAACGGGAATGTTTGTTTTCCCCTGTTGTTATTGTTGAACGCATGAATGAATGAGTGAATGAATGAATGAATGAATGGAACAGAAGGTGCTCGGAGGCATATAGGAAGCCTCTGGCCGCTTTTATTAACTTCCTATTATACCCTAAAAATAGAACCCCGTTTCCTGTTGTTCGTCAGCTCCTTCTAACTGTTGTGTCTGTTGTGTGACATCTTGCGACTCACAAATGTGACTTTAAACCACGCACACACGCTTTAGTCTTTTGAAAGTATTACCCGCACACATCCTTAAACGACGCGGTTTAAGGTGACATGGAGGACCAGTAGCGCGGAGTCACCTAGTGCTGGGGCACAGGGAGGCCGGTGCGCGGTGCCACATTCTCTGCCTGTCA
>NW_010404829.1:0-240 GCF_000710305.1 Buceros rhinoceros silvestris | reverse complement strand
TCCTGTGGAAAGTTATTGCCCGCCCGGGGAGGATGCGGGGGAGTCCACTCGCGTTGTGAAGTGGGTGATGGTGGGAGGTTGCTCCCCCTCGTTTCCACGGGCCTGGGTGGAGAAAGTGCAAGGAGAGAGGCGGATTTATTTCGGGTGTCTTTTTTTTATTATTCCGACGTTTTCTTTACAGCCTCAGAGGTGTAAGGGTCGTTAAAGTTTCCGCCTGGAAGAGGTATGATACGGGGAGGG
>NW_010404828.1:0-609 GCF_000710305.1 Buceros rhinoceros silvestris | reverse complement strand
AAAACAACAAATTGTGCGGTTGGGCCAGGAGGGCAGAGCAAATTTGTCTCAATCTCTACCACTGGCTTTGTTGCGAATTAGAACTCGTCCTCGAGCAAAAGAAGGCATAAGTCCTTTTGAAATTCTGTACAGCCAACCATATGGTGTACAAAAGAGGATGACTGATCAGTCAGGGGAAGTTATGATATCGGAGTATATGGCAGCCTTGGGGAAACAACTAAACAAGATCAGAAAGAGGGTTCTGGATGTTCGGGGTAGAGGGCTGGACGCCCCTGTACATGATATTCAACCTGGAGACTATGTTTATGTTAAGTCCCTTGCAGAGAATACTCTGGAGCCTCAGTGGAAAGGACCCTTCCTAGTGCTGTTGACAACGTTCACGGCAATCAAAATTAAGGAACACAGCACCTGGATCCATCATACTCGAAAAAACCCCGCGCCCAAGAGCCGGGGAGGCAAACCCGCAGCACCGAGCACAGGGCTCGCACCTCGACGGAGGGCATGGGGACGGAGAGACAGGATAGGAGAAGGCAGCGGGTGAGGGTTACGGCAGCAGAATTCCGCTCCGTGCTTGGCAGGTTCCTCAGCACCGGGTCGGGGAAGGAAAAA
>NW_010404827.1:0-1438 GCF_000710305.1 Buceros rhinoceros silvestris | reverse complement strand
TAATAATAATAAATATAATAATTTGAGCTGTACTTCTGTGTGCCACAAGGAAGCTTCATCCAGTCCATTTTTCCAGTTAGGCCAGTGACTATCACCCAGCTCCATGAGAAGCTCTCACTCCGACGAGGAACTGGTTTCTGAAAAGTCACCTGATCTTCAAATAAAAAAACCCCAGAGCAGCACTGATACAAGGACTTCATTTACACCTTCTTGACCTGTTCTGTAGCCCGCACTAGGTTAGCTTCAGTTTCAAGGCCGTGGACATTGCTGTCACATCACGCTAAGAAAGGCTTTCTCCCTTCATGGATGTTTCTCCCACCTGCTTCCCACACGAATGCTTTAGGCCACTCTGTTTAAAAAGGCATTATTCTATCAGTGCATCATTACTAAGTGAGCACTAAGCTAACACCTAGGCAACACAAAAATTTTTTAGAGCTACTTAATAGCAGCTACATTTGCTTCGAAACTCCTCTTTCCTCTCTATGTCCAAAGGGGTTGGTGTTGTTGCTGTGTAACTTGAGCTACACAACCAGCATAACTTTCAAAAGAACATATATCAAGGAGTGTAACTTGATGTATATCTTGTGGTATGTCTTCTAATTTTTTTTAATCTGAATACTTTTTAGATAAAGCACATGTGATTGTGAGTAAGAATACTGTCAGTCTTTTCATAAGTGACTATTTCAGACAAAAATACCGGTTCAGTGGTGCTGAGATTCCTTATATATAGTTCCTGAGACACACAAACCTTTTAACAAGACTTGCTGCCTCAAACCTTGCTTCCTATCAGTCAGGTGTTGCAATTACACATGGATTAAACCTTACATGCAGAGCCACTTTCAAAACCAAGTTTTGTAATTCACTGAGAAGTTCCACCATTAGACTACTCTTAAGCCTCAAACCAGCCTCCTCTAGACTTTTTCCCATGTCACAGTTTATAAAGCTCTAAAATCACTTCGTTCACACATACGAACCCAAAACACTGCTGCGCTGACATTAACTGGCTAATTGCCTTTCCAAACACGACTATTAATAAATACCAAGTATTTTATCAACTCAACGTGCTGTGCAAGTTGCACATGACAATTGTAGCTAAAAAAAAAAAAAAAAAAAAAAAAAGGCAGGTTCCGTCTCCAAGGGAAATCGAGAGCAACACTCTACTCCACAACGGCTCGCAGGGAGGAGCGCAGTATCTTCCCAGCCAGCTTCAGAAGGCTGAGGATGACTTGTTCGCTAGGAGGAGGAACACCCAGCCGTCGCCAGCGGGCGGGGGGGTCCAGCTGCGCGGACAGCTCCCTGCCAGCCCCCCTCCCAGCCACGCCAAACACTGCCCGGCCAGCGCCATGGGCACGTCCTCGGAGCTGACCCACAGCAGGGAGCGGCCACCAAAGAATGTCCCTAAGCGTGGCTCTAGCACCAACAGGGCGGGGATACCCCG
>NW_010404826.1:131596-179446 GCF_000710305.1 Buceros rhinoceros silvestris | reverse complement strand
TATTATATAATATAATACTCATAAGTGATTTGTATAGCTAATTTATATGGCTATAGTAGTTTGAGAGGCTAAAGACTTCAGGATAGTTTTTGCTAAATGTTTTAGTCTGATCTTTGCTGGGGTAATGGAACTGTAACTAAGCTGGCATACAGCAAATCCCAAGGTTTGTGTATGCAATGGCTTTCTGACTGAACTGTGATTTTTTTTTTTCTTTTTTTTCCCCTGTGCCTATACAGGGGTTTGAGTGTGACACCTTTAGAATGAATAAGCCAAATTCTTTACAGTCAATTATTTTATCCTGCTCCTGAGCTGCAGATCTGACTTGCTTTTTGCAGGATGGAGGCCCAAAACAAGCTGAGAGACTGGAATGAAGACTAAACCTAGTTAGGGGTACATGTATCTGAGAAAACAAATCACAGTAATGAAGCTTTTTCAAGTAATAAAGAAAAAGAAGAGACGAGTGGAAGCAAACCAAAGAGCTGTAGGGGTTGTTTGCCTGGCACATTTCAGTTGCCGCACAATTAAATCAGTTTGTTTTCTTCAGACATGGGTCTCCTGGGGAAGCTCTGACAGCACTGGCCCCTATGGTGCACGCTCTTGTGTTTTGTGCTGTGGTCATGGCTCCAGAGCCCACCCAGCCAGATCAAGGCTCCGTGTACTCCCAGTTTTCTTTATGCTGATGCTTCTGGGAACTCAGGCAGAGCAGCTGGCGTGAAGCTGTTCTATACAAACACTGCAGCTGAGTTTCTTGCCTTACGTGTTTATGGTGGCATTGGTTGACAGAGGCATTTTGTATTAGGATCAAGCCACTGTTTATGTTGTGTATAATTTGGTGTTCCCTCTGTCTTGGTTCTAACTTCAGGGCACTGAATCCATTCCTGGTGTTGGGAAAGTGACAGATGCCACAGAAATAAAAGGTGATGCAACAGCAGCAGAGACTCTAAACTCACAGGGTCCTGAGCAAGAGGACTTGGAACAAGGTGCAGACAGTACTCAGCAATGCAAAGGATTCAGAAGACGAGCAGGCCCTGGGGACTTTGGAGACAAGGCCACCAAACAATTTAGAATTATACCATAATTGCACTTTCAAAAATCATCAAAATCTCAGTGTGGTCTTAAAAACTATAATTGACTGTTCATAATTTGTAACACTGGAGAGCTTTCTTCAGTTAAGATATTTTCTTCAGGTAAGATATAATTTTTTTGCAAGACACGTTTTCTCCATCTTGTGTTTTGTTTTAAATAAAGCTTTCGTTTCCTAATCGTCCTTTTCTTTTTCTTCTCACCAAGTAATTAAGTAGTAGTTGAGCCTAGTTATTTCCCTGCTCTGAAAAGATTTTATTGGATTGCATGAGATGTCCAAAAGGGAATAATTGGAGGGCTTGTAGATACTGACGTAAGACGATATTTCTATGGAAACCACATCCTGCATTATGGAAGAGAGATACCGCGACACAGGTTGGTATCAGAATGACACCTTCCTTTCAAAGAGAACAATTGATCTTGAATTGCTTTCATTTGAGTTTTTCTAGCAGAAAGATCTGCCTTAAACCCCATGGTGGACAGAGTGGCATCCAAACTCCATTAATGCAGAAAGAGTTGGGTACAGAGAAGAGTGAGCAAGCTACAAGTCTTTAACTGCCCTTAAATTCAGGAAGCACTGTGATCACGTTAGGTGTAATATCAGGGTGTAGAACTTTGCGTAGCTTACATATTGCGTGATTTATTTCCTGTAGGATCTTTCCTAACGCTTTGCATTTAATTGACTTGGAAATATATTTCGCTAGATTACTCATGTTACAGCTTGGTAAAGAAATTTTTTCTTTCACCAGAAGCTGAATTACTATTTTTTTTTTTAGTGAGGAATTTCTAAAGCTTGAATGTTGTATTAATGATTACAGGGGAAACTCTTAAGGATCGGAACTTTAGCCCGGTGGCAAAAAAGGCTTTGCGAAGAGGTGGGCTCAGTGAACGTCGGTCGGGTCCTGATGAACCTGAATAGATCCAGCAGCCCATAATTATTAAGTAGGTGCCTTGGAACAAGGAGAGGTAGCTTTTCTTCCCAGAAACTAATCCAGCATTTCCAGGGAGACAGTTCTGTAGGCAGGCATTGTAGGTACACTGTAGGGCTGTATATTTTCCTCCCTGTATGGCATAATGGCTTACACATAGCCTTGTCACGCTGTTTTTGTTTAAGGTCGTGATTTAACATAGCATTTATTCATGTATCCAAGTAACTCCTCCCCTGTTGAGCTGCTCAGTAAACCATATGCCTAAGACACATTGAAATCAGACCTTTCTAGGCATCTCTTGATAAAAAAAAAAAATAATAAAGAAAGAAGCTATAATTGGAACTTACAAACTTTTGCCAAGAGAATTAAAACGCTGAATTGTGTGCCAGCCTTAATCATGTTGCTATGGTTCTCTTGTCTCAGAGAGAATGCGTTTAGGACTAACTTTATGATCAGTTGATATTCAGATTGTGGTTCATCAAGTCGCAAAGGGTGTGCTGTAAAGACCGCTAGAAACTGTGTGTCTTCCTGTGCAGCAGCCTGCATTCTTACTTAAGGTATGGTTTAATACATACCTTTTTTAAAAAAAATAGAGTATTTGAGAAGAGTTACAATACCAGTTGCTCCTTAGCATGATAGAAAATTATTACATCTCTCCTCTTGAAAACTGATGCCAGTATTACAGTAGCCTAGCAAACTGTCCTCATGTCTAGGTTGCACATAAAAGCCTGTGTTATAATTGTCAGGATAAGGTAAACTGGAGATGTTCCAGCAGTGGGGAATATTAAGAAGCTTAAACTGATTTTAGTCTTTCAACAAAATTTTACCTAAGAATGCCCCAGGAAACTCTGTATGAATTTATATTGGAATAAAGAAGGTGGTTGAGCTACTGTGTGTGGAATGGGCAGACACCTAGTTTGATTAAATTCATTCTATATCTGGGGCTCTTTGAGTCAGAGTTAAAACCAGCAATTTTTCAATATCACCAAGCTGAATTTCTGCTTCACTTCACTTCTGTTCTCACGGAAAACTTGCTTCTTTCCTCTGTGTGAGAATTGTCTCCCTTGATTATGTTTTGCTTTTTGTTTTCAAAGTAACGCTTTTTCATCAGAAATGCTCCTGATGGCAAGCGGGCCTATTACAGAAGTAAGCCAAGGTGCCTTTGATGAGATGGTGCTGGCAGATGGTTTGATACTTCCTAATCAAAGGAAGTGATCACTTCATCCTTCTAATCAAAACTTTTCACAATTAGGGATGTCCTACACTCAGTTCCTCTGCCCTGCCTGGCAAATGAAACACACCGAGCAGAAACAGTAGGACAAGAGGATACAGACTTTTGCCCATTATCTATATCCAGTAAAGAATCAGAGCCAGGGGTTCTGAGGGCCTCCTTAACAGTACTAAACTCCTGGGCTACAGCTTCCAGGAAGGCACAGGCTTGCTCTGTATTATTTCAGAAATGCTGACTTACAGAACAGTTAGTCTGAATGTAGGTTTAATTTTTTTAATGTTAGTTCTTTAAGGTATCTGGTTTATTTAGAACCTTGGACCTGCAACTCATTCTTGGCAGTCTGAGGTGCTGCTTAGTGAGATCACAAGAATCCTAAGAGGGTCGGCAGCAGAGACAGATCAGGTATCTTCACTGTCTTAATAGAACATAATATAGAAAAAACAAACCCAGCAGCACAAACATCTTTTTCTCACACTGGAAGTTCTTTAAAAGAAATCTGCATTTACTCAAGGGTAGGATGATTTCAGAATGCTGGAATAGTTGGCAAAGGCTTGAAAGAACATTCCAGATTTTGGAGTTAAGCTTTCAAAACCTTGGATTTAATGTCTCTCTGAATCTTCTCTCTGGTGGTTGTGGCTCTGCATGATGGTGTTTCTGCTTAGAAGACAAGGCAGTAAGCGTGTGTGCTGAGGGACAGGGCAGACTTGATGAAAGGAAGTTTGTACCTACTGTTCTTAGAAGCGTAGACTCTTAGGTCTGGCCTACGAGTAAGACATCAACATTAGTATTAGCAATGGTCTGGGTGGGTGTGTGCCAACTGAAAGTATTTGATTTGCTCTCAAGACAAGAAAACATATGGATCTTAAAGCTAGAAATTTTGTTACATCAATCTGTCATGATGTTTCACACAATGTAAGCCAATTTCGTGCATGGTTGCTCTTTCAAAAATCATTGGTTTTGGTTGAAACAACTGATTTTTTAGAAAGATTGTTTTAATCTGACAGTTTTGATTTTCAGATGTTGGGCAGTGAGAAATCTGCCACATTCATTGGCAAGTTGTTCTAAAGCTTTGTGTTTACAAGTGCACTCGATTTTCTTAGTCTAAATTAATTGTGTTTTAGTCTCCTATGATGGATTTTGCTTTTCTCTTTAACGCTGAGCTGTGGCTTTAGTCCTATAAAATTCTTTGCGTGGAGATGGTTACCTTGTGGTCCATCATCACATGAGTGAACAGCAGTTTTTTGGATCTGTCTCTGTGAGGCAGATTTTCCTGACCTTGATTCATTCTTCTTGTCCTTTCAGAGAGATTTTAAGTTTTTTAAATTCCTCTTAGAAGCCTGAGCATCACTAGAGGCCCAGTTCCAGTCACGCTGACCGTCACAGGTTAGCATTTCCTGGCCGCTGTGACCTGTGGTTGTAACTCATCACGGGATTCTTTTGTACTTGTGGGTGTCTTAAGCACCACGGAGGACGGAAGAGGTGTCTGGTTCAAGGTGGTGTCTTTAACAGCCACAATGGCTGCAGCATGTACTAAAAGTGTCACTCTTCGTGGCCACCACGAGATGGCACCATTACACAGCTAAACCTGTCGTCATCTCTTGGGTGCTGGAGACGGTGCCCAAGATGTAAATACATCCCTGGCTGGCTTGTCTTCTCCACAGAAAGGTTACCAGTTCAGAGAAGGGAGGCTCCAAAAGACTGCCTTCTAAGGAGGTGCCGGAGTAGGGAAAATCAGCTAACTCGTCGGAACTCACCGGTCTGAGAAATGGACTAGCTTGGCTCCTTTGCATTGATCGTGTCCAAACAAAGGCTCAGTGACATCCTTCGAGCTGAGTGCCTAGCCGACAGAGTTGGGATTGATTCAGAGTGACCCATGTTCCTAAAGAAAGCCTTGGCAGGTCAGGAAAACACAGAAGCTGATTTGGAGTCACTTAGGGGTGTTCAAATTGACATTTTGGTGTACTTTCCTGTGCATAAAGAAGGGAGGGAACAGTCTGAACTTCAGTGCCTGGCTGGATCCTTCTTAACATTTGCATATCCAGGATGTTGCAGCAAAAGATAAAATTAACTTGTCCAAATAGAATTTCTGCTTTGTCAAATTTATTGCTCAGCTGCAGAAACAAAGAATGCATCCAGCCATAGTTAGCTGTTCGGTATTGACTTAGGCCTTTCTTTATATATTCTTTGTTACGGATGAGCATGCAATAAAATTTAAGTACATGAGAGACAAAATTAGGAGTTTGTAATTAGCCTGCTTTTCAATTTGTTTCCTTTTGCAGTCCAGCTTGATGGTAAAGTCTCAGTTTAATATTCTCTATTTGCCTGAGACTTTATGCTTGCTTTATTGAATTTTTCTGTCTTGAAGGTGGTTGGGTGTTTTTTCTTTTTTTTTTTTTTGGTAGTTTTTTTTTAAGAAGTCTTTTTAGTTTTAATTTAAACTGAAGGCTCCATTTTTGGAAGATCAATAAGCTCCATCTGGAAGAATTCTTTTCTCCCAGCCACCTGACACTTAGATGAAGTTGAACTTTTTTTTTTTATTTTAATTCTCAGGGAGGAGATCAGAGGTTGCATTCACCATGATGAGTACATTTGGGGATGTCGGTATTCATTCACCTACATCTGATTTGTAAATTAATAGCTCAGCCTCTCTGGACTGTGGAATGTTAAAGGTCGGTGACCATGAGAGGAGACACGCATCAGAGCTCTCTGTGCCCTCTGGTCAACAAGAGTGGCCTTGGCTTAATGGCGTTCATTTCATGTTGCTTTTAAAAGATATAGATGTGCAGCATACCTTCAATCCTCCTACCTGGAACCAGTAACCCCAGCCCACCTTTCTGCAAGGAGCAGGGAGGGAGCAGGGAAAAACCCCTCCTAAAAGGATAGTTCAACTGATTAATTTTCGAAGTTTCTGCTTGCTCGGCACATCCCCTCTCCTCCACAGCTTTGATAAGTATCTTAACTAAGATGCATTTTAGGTAAATGCTATCTTCAAGCTGCGTGATCTAAAAGAGCCTTCTGATTCCCCCCGCGCTCTCCAGATCTTGGGGCTGGTTCAATCTTTTTTAAAGCTATTTCTCTTGTGCTGCATGCAGAGCCCATCTGCTGTAATGCAGACTGAAATGCTGCTTTTATCCTTGTTTGCGTAGAAGGTTGGTGGGGAAATCAATTGGAGTGAAAGACGTATTGTCCCTCTTTGCTCTATGTCACAGGCACAAATATCTTCCTTTTAAAGTGTCTCTTGGAAGAAGCCAAAGCCTTTGGCACAAGCCACCTCTGCTAGTTTGACCTCTTTTGTGCATCTGGAATGGAGGAGCAGCTCTGAGAAGCGGAGAACAAAACCAGCAAAATAGCAAGAGAAAAGGTCAAGAAGGGGTCTTGCTCCCTGTAGACATCAGAAGTTTCTGCAAGATGATATTTAGCATGTCCTGCCTGAACAGTTAAGGCATCAAAGACGCTAGCACTTGGATAGGTAATATCCTTGTGAGTTGTCAAACAGATCGCAAAGCACATTGCTCTGCCATGCTGGGGATGGGAGGGAGGGCCCTCATGTCTTTCTACTCATAGAGACTGAGAGCTTCAGAGAGCCTTTGGCTTCCAACAGATGGATGTACCATGCTGTGCTCTGTCCTTGCCTGGCTTTTGACTTACAGGCCTGAGCTTACAGAGTGGTGCTGCAGTCTTGCAGAGGAATGGGAAGGCAGATCTCTACCAAACACAGAGCTGACAAATCAAGCTATAGAAGTGCTTGATTTTTCCTGCTGTAGTTTTGTCTGTTCACAACCTTGCACTGTCTTAGTCTCAGACCAGCCAGTCTCTCTGATGCAGCGTAATAAAAGAGATGATTCCCTGACCCCTCCTATTCTGTCAATGGGATCTGGAGGAGAGAGATATATGTTCCGATAATTCACCTCTCAACTTTGCAGGATCAGGACAAAAAAAAAAAAAAAAAAAAAAAAAAAAAAAAAAAAAAAAAAAAAAAAAAAAAAAAAAAAAAAAAATACCACCTGCCCTAGCCAAGGGAAAAAGCCACTGGTATTAGAAATCCAGGAGGCAGCCAGTATTCTGCTGCTCAGGAGCCAGAGATGCTGGAAAATGCAGTCCTGGCAGCTTTGATGCAAGATTATTCTGTGTATTTGTAGCAGAGGATTGGTGTAACTGATCAGAAAGAATCATCTTTGCCAAATCCCATGGCTGAACCCCTGCCCGGGACAATAAGCTTATATGGTGATGACACAGGCTGAGTTGTGTTCTTCATTGTTGTTATAGATTTTTCACAGTCCCCTGGTTTCATCTGCAATTTTTCATGCACAGGCGCGGTTCTGCTCCTCTCCTCTTGTACCCTGCCCAGGAGTAGCATGGAGCCTCAGACAGTCCTGCTTTCCCTCACAAAACCCTGCCAGTATCTGCAACCGATTCAAAACGACTTACCCTGGATTCAGTTGTCCTTACTTAAAAATAAACATGGACTGCCAGGTTTTATATATGTAATGCCTGAAAAAAGCAAGAAAAAAGGGCAGGAAAATAATCCAGCACGGATGAGAACTCAGCTGATAGAGGCACAGGGTATGATGCTAGTTTGGCTAAAATCTTTCCTGAGTGCCAGCACTCATCCAGGGTGAAACTCACTGTGTTGCTGCTTTCTGATGCCGACCTCACTTGTACAACCATTGCTGCTATCAGCCCTGCCTTTCTGGCCACGGCCTCGGGGTTGTTTGAGCCCTGCTCTGTCATGATGGGAGCCAGCATCCCATGCTGTGCACCGCTGCTGAGAGAGCAGGTTGAACCCAGGGGTGCTCTGGCTAGTGTTAGTAGCTGACTGGTAGCACCACTTGTTGAGAAATGCCATTTGAATCTGTGGCTTCTGGGGCTGAGGAGTGAACTCACTGTGAGCAAAAATTAGCCAGGAACTGTTTTGGTCTTTATTAAATTCCTTTAAAGCTTCCCACATCATTTGCAAAGGCACAGATGAGAGCTTTAGTGAGGTGGTAGGTTAAGGAAGAGAATGAGACTTGGCTTGAAGAAAAGGGAGTGATGAACAAAAGCGCTTTTGTGGCAGTAAGACTCTTTCTGCCTCAAACTGTAGCTTCAACCTTCCTAATTAATGTTGTTGTTTTTCTCCTTACTGTAGTGCAAGCTGTCCGAGCCTGGCCTGTTGGTTCGCAAGATGAAAGGGGTCAGCTAATCAGCATGGAGATCCCCTCTGCTGGCTTACACAAATCTTTACTAAAACTGTGATAGCCACGAACACAAATAGAACAACACATCTAAGAGTTATGTATCAGAGAGTTTAAAGGGAGGGTGGGGGTAAGAAAAAGAAAAAAGTCCATGTTGCTTTGAGGTTATTGTGAAAACCCAAACTGAATAGGTCAATACCCCTTAAGCTTTTTGGTCTTTAATTCTCTTAATGGTATGGCAGAAATCATTAATTGTATTATTAAAAAAGCTTTGAAGACTGTATTAATATAATGTGACCTCGGATCAGTCAAGATCGCATTTTCATTATGATTAAAAGATTCCTTGTCCTGAAACATTGATCTCATCTTCAGCGGGATGTGTCAGCTGGAGAGGGGCTGTTTGGAGCTCAGGGCAGTAGATGGCAATATTGCATTTCATTCTGCAGCGTGTTCTGCTGGAAACACTCACCTCAGAAAGGGGCCGTGAACTTTTTCCCTCAGCTTCCAAGTGCGATCTTGCACTTGTGTAGTGTATTAAACATTCCAGAGGCAAAATAATTCAAAATTCCAATATAAATCCAAATTTCTTCAGTGACTGCTGTCAGGTGCCTGAGTTACAAACTGCAGCACCCAAACAGTCCTGAGCCGGCAGATCAGCTCTGAGAATGGATGTTTGAGTGTTGGGGACCATCAGCATTGTCTGTCTTGTAGCTGGGATTCAATGAGGAGGTATATGACCCCTGGAAGTAATATCTCCCACTTGGTTACTGTGATTTTTCTATATTTATTGGGTGGATTTTCCCCCTTTGCATCAAGAGAGTGAAAGCTGTATCAATTAGATTAGTTTACATCGCGATTGGGGAAGTTCAGAAAGGTGCCTAGCTAATATGTTGTCTTCGTTTGTACTGCAATGTTTGGACAGACAGCAGGTTCTGGAGAAGAGATGCTTCGCAAAGAGCTAGGAATGAGGAAGATATGTGTTACAGGGTCTTACACTCATCCGCTGCGCCATGCCCTAATGTGCTACACTGCTGAGTAGGCGGATGAGGATTTCAGAATGAAAGTGACATCTGGGGTCAACGATTTATGGAAATGAAACATGCCGTGGCAGCTCGAAGATACGGTGTGTGTAAAGTGCTACTCCTTCGTTGTCCTGTGGACATATGCCATGTGTCTCCACAGTTTTGTGAGGTACCAAGGTAATTGCCTTAAATCTCTGTGTGACACAGGGTGCTGTGGGATGCTAACACACGCGCCAAGGGGTGGGAAGCAGAGGGGTGTGCTGGCTGGTGTTAAAGCTTCAGTGCTGCTGACTTTTCTATAAATAACTGCTGTCTGCTGTAATTGGTCACATCACAGTCCATGGTGATCTTTTACATTATTGCTGGCTGCTGGAAAACTCCCGGAGGCATAAAATGGATACCAGGAAGATCCTGCGCCCAGCAGTGTGTGTCCCCATGCAGCACAACAGGGTAAAACAGAAACAGTGTTTACCAGGAGCTGATAAACAATTTTCTGCAGCAGGAAGGATGAAAAAAAAAAAAGAGACTGCACCTCTAAAATAATGGCAGCAGGCCACCTCTCATGCAGGATATTGCTGGGTCTTGTGGGAAGAGAAAATCTTCATAGGGTTTCTAGTGGTGAACTGAATGGTATTATCAATTGCCTCTGACTTACTTATGGGTATTTTTTGACTCTCCATAAAATAACAGTGTCTTGCAAGAAATTGAAAACTAGAGATGAAAAAAAAGTTCAGAACTAGAGATGAAAAAAGGCTCGTGTGAGAGTGTGTGGGTGTTAAATGTGTAGTGTTCTCTATCCTGCAGGATTCAGAACACTTCATGGACCAAGAATGCTAAATGCTATGTGCCACCCTCCCTGAAATGCAGCCAGCTTGGCGGGGAGCACAACACTGAGGTGAAAATGCCCGGCATCACATTTTTATCAAGAGAGGACAGAAAAAGCGCTGGAGATAGAAGTTCAGGAAAGGATCTGTGAGGAAAAGGTTGGATTGCCAAACTGTGCTTGGTCGTGAGCCTTTGAAATAGTTACTGTCCTGTGAACCTAGAGCTGAAGTCAACCGCTGTAGACCTGCAGTGGCTCTAAGGGCACCAGGTGAGCGTGGGTTGTGTGTCCCCTGCAACTGCTTCATTTCTACCTCTGTCTTAAGCTGCACTTTCCCCTCTGCAACACAGTACGATACACCACATGCATTACAGAATGCACGCCTCAGCGCCCTCATAAAAACTTTGTTCTGTTGACAAAGAATTTATTAGAACTGAAATCTTTGCAGCATTACACAGAAGCTGGCACAGAGAAGAGGACTGTGGAGAAACTTGTCAACAGCCTCTCAATTGGGTTTTGCTGACTGATGTTTCGAGATCAGGTGCTGTTGTAAGGCATCTAATGTAAGAGAGGATTGTTGTGAGATCTTAACTTCTCTCCTGGTCATGTGCTATTGGAGGGAACTCGTTGGATTCAGCAGTTTTGTTCTTTGTCATTTGGAAGAAGCATTGAAAGTCCACATGGCTTTGGGTCAGAAACCTATTCTCCTTCAAAATATGCCAGGAAAGTGTCAATGTGAGAGAAGTGGGTAAAAGGTCTACAGGGAAGAGAACAGCAGGATGCCTTCTGTGGCCTCAGACAGCCCCACCAAATCATTCCTGGGGCCTGGTTTGAAAGCAAGCTCTATTGCTTGCTGTTAAAATACAGATATGTATGAAAGCCATTGCTCAGTTATGAAAAACTCTGGGCTATTTTGGCCTGCCTTTCCTCATCCAGGAAAGAATTAACTGGCTGTGATTGGGCAGGGTACCTACTTGTAGTGGGACATTATCTGCTCTGTATACTGAAGTCCTCAAAGCAATGAAGACTCTGGCCCTTGTGCATTAGAGCACTCCAGTAACGTGAGACTAGACTAGCTACTGATCTTCAGCCTGATGTCAGCCCTGCTATGTGACAGGATGTGGGTGAGACCTCCTGATCATGGTTACCTTCCCTCGGTTTCCTCTCTTCTTCCAGCCAGGATCCACTAACTCTGTAGTGAGTGCTCTCAATTGTTTTGCTCACAAAGTTACCTGCCTGCATTCATCTTAGGTGCCATCATAAGCAGCCTGCGTATGGCCTGTGTGTATGGGCTAGTCTTAAAATATTGCAACAACAAGGGAATGACTCATTTATAGCAGTTGCCCCTTGTTAAAACCAAACAAACTAGAAAAACTGCAGAGGCAATTGGCATTTGATAGAATAGGCTGGAGAAATGAGGGAAAAACTTTAGTAATATCTGAACATCCAGTTGGAGAATGTCAGAAGTGTGCCTTCATTTGAATACTACAAAGGTGGGAATTCAGCACTGAGACTTCTCAAACTAAAAGTGAATCTTGTTGAGAGAAGACATTCAGAAACACCAAAGATAGTGACCTGTGAGAAGGAGGAAAGTTCTAGGAATGTAAAATCCCAGCTGAAAACAACGCTGCGGTCAAGGAAATGAACACATCTGGTGTAGCTCCTTGAGACTCAGCAGTAATCCTGAGTGACAAGTTTGTAGAAGACAACAATGACACAAAGAATTACGTTTTGAGAAGACTGGTCTGCAAACTGCAGTACAGAAGCTTTTCACACAATCCACCTTTGAGGGCTGCACCAGAAAAGAGCCCCTCCAATCTTCTGAAGTCAAACTGGTGCTTTCCACGCCTGTCTCTTCTGCCCTGGAACCTTGCAGAAAGATAAAGGTAAGCTGGTGAGACACCTGCCTCTTTCTCTTATTCAAGCAATTCTTTCTTCTTCAGATAAGTAGTTTTCATTGTGAGTAACTAAATGCAGGAGGGAAGGGGAGTGTCAGCTTTTAGATTGCTGGTGTAGAGTTAGATTTTTGTTTCACTGTTATTTTTTTTTGTTCTAGCCTTCAGGTACGGGGAGAAGTAGTGAGCAAACCCCTCTGACACCGGTTTTCACCATAACAGTAATTTGAGTAGAAACAGCTTTGCCTGCAAATAAATAAATAAATATTATATGAAAAGCTTTGGATGGAGCTGCCATGTTCATTCTCGTTTCTAAAGCCCCCACAGGCCATGTCACATATGTGGGTCGTGAGGTCTATCGATTATGTGTCAGACCCTTAGGTGTCAGTAATCAATAACACTAACCTGCAGAAAATGCAGCAGAGATTTGCTAAACCAAGTCTTCGCATTGTTCTTTTTCTGGTATTTAAGTTTTCCGTGCCTTACGAAGACTAACAGAATGCAAATAACCAGCAAACAGGGGAGACAAAACCGTCATTTGGCTGCCAGCTCATTTACTGTCCATTTGCCTCAGATTCTGCATGGTTCTTGGGGAGAAGGCAGGATGGGGAGGGGCAAGACAGGAAAGGGTATTTCCAATTGAATGACTTCTGAGAAGTAGAAATGAAAGTGATTGAGTTGGGAGGACCTAAACATTTTGACCCTGACAGCTTATTAATATTTAACAAGGTGCCAGGTTTTTCTTTGACACTGGAAATTGTTGCGACTGTCTGTCTCTAGCAGACTGAGTCTGCTTTCTCAGTCCACCATATCTAATGTAGCTGCTTCCAGTCATGAATAGTCCTTATTCAGAAATGCTTCCCTTTATTTGCTGTTTCTGAGAATTAGGAAGGTAGTTTGACAGATTAAGTTGTGAATTTTTTCATTCAAATTTCGTTATCTCTTTGTGTTCTCAGTGGGTCACCCAGCAGACTGTGGTTTTCTTGTGTTGATTGTGGTTTTTAGAATCATTCCTCAAATAACTTTTAACAAAACATTTATTTGCCTTTTTAATTTGCAGATTGCTTGTGAGCTGTTCACTGTGACAGTTGCATCTTTCAAATGTAAGCAGCTCTGATGAGATAAATACAACAATTTTGAATTTCTAGTCTTATTTTGATTAGTGCACTTCTTTAAGATGGTATATGAAATCGGGATCCTACTGGAGGAGGGGGGCGTGGAGTAAAGTCTACCCCATAAAGATAACGCGGCATCGAATGAGCAATACTCAATAGAGGAGATGAAGAGTAAGAGAAAATATCTTTATGTATTATTTAGGTGGTCTGCAGCCCCACTCATTTGGTGCCTGTCTCTCTCTGCATTATCTAGGTGGATTAGCTTCCTGATGTAGATGTGTAGACCTAAATGACTTTTCCAAGGTCACACAGAAAGTTTGTGGCAGATCTGGTTGTTAAGTTGGGTTACCAAACATCAGTCCAGTGCCCTGAACTATTTTTTTTTTTAAAAGACTTTCAAACATCCATAAGCTCCATGTGCTCCCAATTAAATCAGTTGAAAATTTAAAAATTCCCTTTGCTAAAGAGTTAGTTTTGTGTTAAATTGATGGAGAGGATCTCTAGATAAGAGAGCTGTTGGGATTCGCTTTAGGAATTTCCAGTCAAGACTGTAAATTCTCAATGCTGATTTTGTGAATGCTCCTCAAAAAGGGTGTAAACTTTGAGACATTAAGCTTTAACTATTTAGAGTTTTCTCTTGGAGATACTTGTCTGTCTACTTTGGTAATATTTTCATTGAACTCCAAGACTGATGTCAAGGAACTTGTGTCTTTTTGGCTTGTTTAAAGAATAGTCCAGAATATCTTTTAAAATTTTGTATTATTTTTTATGGCTCCAGCTGCTCTATAAAGTCTGATTCTGATAATTCATCTGTCCCCCTTACCAGAACTAGGCAAACATTTGGTGGTTTGAGTTTACAACATGTATTTATGCCTTGCCATTGGGGAATAGGCTTCCATTTTTGCATTTAGAAAGTTTTAAAATGAAACCTGAAAGTATTTTCCCTCTCTTTACAGTGTTTAAATTGCAAAGCATCCTGTTGCTGCCTTGAGCTTTCTGCATTGTGTAAAATGAGTCGTTTCAATGATAACCCACTTACAACTGTGCTCAATTACCCACTGGTGCTGTGAGGTGCCAAGCATTTGCTGGTTGCAGAGGATAAAGCCTGTTTCCAAAAATTGGGTAGAAAGTGAATGCCAGGAGGGAGGGAAAGGTGAAGGTGAGAACAGAGACACCGGAATAGAGATGGACATAAAGAAAAAACATGGTAAATGCTAAAAAGACAGAGAATCATGACAGAAAAAAACGTCAAGATTTTTTGGGGCTCGTTGGATGAGATCTGGTCTATTAGACTGAAGAAAAGATTTATGCCCAGCTTTACACCTGAACTTCTGGGTGACTGTGGACCATTTGTATCACCTCCTTGTCCTCACTTTCACGTTCTGTAAAATAAGTCCTGTGGTACTTACCCTCCTCTGAGATGCATGGATGGGAAAGGCCAGACAAGAGCTACGGCAGTGCTGGTTATGCTGATTTATTGTTTTGCCTTTGCTAAACCAACATTTAGCCAATGGCACTCTGCCCTTTCACTTGTAGGAGAACTAAAAACCTAAAGAAAGAAAAACACACTCTCTTTCGGGAAAGGAGGGAGGCTTTTAATTATTTAAGCATCTCCTTTTCATGTTGCTTCTGTTTTTTGAATCGTTGTCGTTATAGTTTTAAAGGCTATAGGCTCTAGATAAATCATTTAAATAAATAATAAATAAGTCATATTATTAAGTAATACTTTGGTATTATTTACGACTGTAGGGAGAGGGTAAGAATGTTGTGGATAAGATCGTGTTTAAAATGAAAAGAAGCCTCTGTTAGCCTCTTAAGTTTAACCACCACCTTCTGGGGTTAAGGCATTGGCTTTTGGAAACTGTCCTCAGAGGTGGAATTGCTCTGAAAGAATTAGCCACCAAACTGACTGTCTGTGATCCTACTGTCCATCAGGCACATCACGTGTCCCAAGGCATGGCCCCCGCTGAACTCAGCTCTGTCTCACAGACCTTTTATTCCTCTTGTTCTTGATTTTTCTCTGAAGAAGGACCAGTAGTGAGGCAGCACTCACCATTGTGGAGTTTTGAACGGCAGCGCTGTCCTGGGCAGGGACTACAGGGCTGTCAGGCTTTACAGCTGCTCAGTCCTACGGCAGTACACGGAGAACATTGTCTCCAAGTTATTTCTTTGCTTAAGAGGATGAAGATCTGACATTTACTGGGCTGCTCTGAAAGTCTTGTCTCACAGCTTTATCTCTGAAATCCTCTCTCCCACAGTAAAAGTAAAATCAGCCATTCCAAGCCGGCATATCTATATATTTATAACATGTATTTGTAAACAGTGCTAGGGGGAGGTATCAGCTCAAAATCTTGTTTCTGAAGAGAAAAATCAAATTAAGTTAATTTTTAATATATGGTAGTTAGAGAGTGTTCTATTTGATTTTTATTTTTGCTCTTAAATTTTGTTTGTCTGATTATTTTTCTTTGGCTGGATTTTCCACACAATTCAAGCATTTGAAAGTAAAAAAAAATTGTCCCAGCTAGTCTTGCCTGCGGCTCATCATTGCCAAGTGGCTGGGGACACATCTGTTCTGTTGGTAAAAATCTGCAAGACAGTTCTAGAAGATTTACCAGTGGGTGATGAGGAGAAGTATAATTTTATCAATAATTTCTTTACTGAAATGGTACCTCTAAATGCTTTACTGTTTTTCAGAACTTCTTAAATCCAGCTGAGACATATAGTCCTTGACCTGCGCCAATCACGTCCACGCTGCTGTGAGCGGGATGATGGGTGCATGGCGATAGCACCTTTCCTCAGCACACTGGAGGGCGAAGAATGCGGTGAAACCTTGCAACGGCTTGTGTGCAGTGGGACAAGACACAACATGCCAGGCAGCATCCCTGTGAGGCCGCTTACAGAAAACTGTGAGTGCCTTTTAGTCTCCAGAGACTTCCAGGGGAAGAAACTGGGCCAGGGGCTGGTTTGAGGTAGAGGTAGAGCAGAACCAGAAGGGACAGCAGAAGGCTTTTACCGCTGAGAGCACAGATCTTATAGTTGGGAAACACTTTCCTGCTTCTTTAAGATGTCACAGCTTAGATCTGGACCTTCTTCACAACCCCAAAAGTCACAACTGCAGGTGGTTCCATACAGCTGCCTACTTCTTCTGCACCTTAGGGCAGCTGTGGTGGGAACCCTACCAGTTCTCTGGAAGCAGTGGGTTTTCTCTTCTTAGGAATATGCTAACTTTCAGAGACTGGATTTTCATGGTGTTCAGAGACACAGGCAGTGAAGATAGATTTATGAGGCTGACTTGCATTGCCCGCACCACTGAGATACACATGGTGTTTGAACCCACAGCAAACTCCCACCATTACGTGCTGTGTTTCAATATCACATGGTGAAACTCAGCTCACCAAGACCATGTAACGTTGCTGGGAGGGGTGTCCTGGGTGAGCAGGAAGTGAGGATCAGTGGTACTTGTTATCAAGCTGTATGATTTGTGAGTCCTTTATCCTAAGAGAGTTTTAGTGATGCTTTTTGAGGTGCTATGTTCCACAGGTGGTGGTTTGCCTGCATCCTGAATGCCTTGCAGAGTTGGGGATAGAATGAATGATGGATTGTTGTCGTAACTTCACTGAACTCGTTGATGCTGTGTACGCCTCATTTATGTTGTTCATGCCATTTTTAGGGAATCTTTAATAAAAAAAAATTGCATTTCAGATTCAACTTTCAAGCACCTGCTTGAAGTTCCAGAGTAACTATGTTGTAGGACTTACCTTCTCTATAACTGAGGAGTATAGTCTTCCACTGGCAAGCCCTGTCTTTGAATAACTCTGGTTTTGAACTGCCTAGGTGGACCTGGCTCCAGTAAGGTGGAAAGACTCTGAAGTTTCTTTCCCCTGGGGCAGGATCCCTCCAACTCATTGTCAGTGAGAAATACCACCAAGTCAGCATGACTAACTTTGAGAAACTTACTGCTGTCCTTACCCTTGCTGCAAGTCGCCAGCTGGGGCTTGAGCTCACTGCGCTTAAAGGCAGAGGTTCAGTGTGCTAAAGCAGTTCATGCATTTAGCCAGCGCACTTTCTGATCCCCTCACCCAGTCCCACCAATCACTGGGGTAGTTTCCTCCTGCTTACTCTAAATTGGCTTTAATTTTCTTTTAAATAATTCTTAAGTGTGACTTTTTCAGTGCAAGACTGGGAACTATGACTAATTATAAAATCATTACATGATTAAACTCAATTAACTTCAAGTAACCCTTGAAATTTGCTTAATGTCAGCCCTTGGCCCTGCTTGAACCAATAAATATTGCTCACCTTTTGTAATGGGTATGAAAAAAGGTGGTTGCAGAGCATGGTTCTTCAGAGTCAGCTGAGCCAGAGAACAGCCTTACAGAGCAGAGTTAAACTGGTCCCAGAGAGTTGAATATTGCCACATCAAGAATGGGAACAGAGTCTTCTGCTCCTAACAGGCATATTTTTTTCCCCACTATTTTTTTCTCAAGTAATAAAGCTTTGAAAATTCTTTCCAGCCTTCCATTCAATGGTCCCAATCTGCTTTGCAAATGTTAATAAGGGTTAAACCTCACAAACCCACCAAGGCATGGGAAAGTACTGTCATCCTCATTTAGACAAGGGATACCAAGGCGTAGTTGAGTGAAGTGAATTGCACCAGGATCAGTGGCAGGAGCAAAATCCTCAGAGTTCTGATGTCCTATTTTATAGTTTAGCTAAAGCTGTTTCTCACATAACACTGCAAGTTTTGTACAGCTGTGTGAAAGAAAGGGTCTCTTCTCTCGATTAATGGGCACATCTGGTTGCTGGGTTTTTTTGGTGCGTTTTTTCTTCACATTATGAAGCCATCTCTGGATCCAGTCTGTCTTACAGCTAGATCTTGGCAGGAGAGCTGGCAAAAGTGTGCAGAAGAATCCCAGCAGCTCTATTTCTGTGTTCAGTTCCTGTGAGGACAGGAGGGGATGTCATTTTTGTTACTGTTCCTGGCAGTCTGCTGCAACTGGGAAACTGGAGGGGACAGTAGCATTGTTCTCACGGAAGGTAGATGGCAGATGATGGATAGAATTTTTCCAGTAGGTAATTAGATGGGCATGGTCGTAAAGATGCCTCTACTCACAAACGTCCCTTGTATGGTGTGCTGGCTGTGAAATCTTCTCAGACTTTTATTGACTTCCAGCCCTTCTTTGTGAAAAAATCTTAGCATTCTTGCTGGGTCCTGATGCAAATGGATTTAGAGGCCCCTTAGAGAAAAGATTTCACTTCTCCCTCCCTCCCCTCTTTTCCATTCTTATTTTTTCTTTTTCCTGGAGACATCACATAGCTCTGCAGTTGTGACTGAAGTAACAGAATTTAGGAACTGACTCTTAAGGAAGCAGGAGAACACTTGATTAATGTGCCGATGTGCAATAAAGCAGTATATTTTTCCTTCAGATTTTTGGACACTTTATTTTTTTTTGTCTATGATGAACGCGAGTGGATCTTCACTGCGAACTATTAACAGAGTCTCCTTTTCTGATTCCTGGAACTCATGTAGCTTTTTATAGATTCTTGAAGGACATCACGTAAGGTCTCAACCCACTTATTAAACAATAGAAGTAGTGAGAGAGACAGACAGGATGTAAACACTCGTCTCCAAACATGAGCTTTTGTACCCCCAGCTTGCTGTTTGAGTCTGGTTTCATGACTGGGAGTGCCCTCGGGTCATCACTGAGCAGCTTGTTCGACTGTGACTTCTGAATGATGAATGTCTCCACTTAAATTACAGATCACTGCCCCATAACAAAGCCCACCACTATTATTGGCCTCCGCAGGGGCACCAAAGGGTGACTGGGCAGTGGTGGAGGGCTCCACCTGCTGCAACCCTGCTCTCTCCCTGACGGTAAATGGAAATTTGTCAGCAGTCGGTCCTGTAGGTCATGGAATGGGGAAGCTTGGCTCAGCGCTTGCCATTCTGTCTTCTTACTACAGACAGAGTTTTCCTGTCTGTGGTACTGCCCATCAGATTACTTAGGGTAAAAAGCTGAATACTTGGATTTTTGACCTTTGCATGAACCTCACAAGGAAATCAGTTGTACCGTGCTCTGTCCAGTACTTGAGGATGGACTTGAACATCAAAGGATGGGTAGTGCAGGAAGACACACAGGCGTACTCTTGAAATCAGACTGTGTAAATTCCCCTTACCTCTTTGGGGGAAAACCTCCCCCATGGCTCTATCCCACACTTGCTGTTTGTATTGTGTCGCTCCTTTTGCCATGACAGATCCTGACAAAAACAATTAAAAAGAAACAAGTTCCAAGACAGCTGGGAAGTGAAGGGACCATTATGCTTAATTACTTGCATGAAACGTTTTGTGAACTGGAGTTAGTTTGGGAATGTCTGTCCCCCTGTTTATAGACAACCCAGAAGCTGGTTATCATAGCAGACTGCCTGGTTGTTTTCTCCCTACTGGGGGGCAAAGCAAAGTCCTGTTTTCCCCTCAGAAGTGAACAAGAGTAGCAGAAGCAGTAGTGGTAGGAGTGCAGTAAAAGTTTGGGCCATTCTGGAATGTGCCGCAGCCAGTGCGGTGTTGAGGCACGTGTTTGGCAGCAATTTCCTCCCAGCAGCCTGCAGACCTCCAGTTGCAGTGGTAACACCTCCCTGCTGCCCTCTGACAGATTAATTTTGACCCTTAACTGCCCCTTCCACCTGCTAATTACTCGATCATGTTCTCTCCCACTGCCCTTTCTGCCTGGTGGTGGCCTGGGTTTGTCACTCTCCCATTCTGCTGCTGCCCTCTCCACCTTTTGGCTATTTGTTCTTAAACCCCTCTTCTCCTCACTGCCCTCCTCCTCTTCCTGCCCATCCCAAATTTTGTTGTTAATATCCAAAAACATTTGGATATTTTGGCTATCCAATTTTTTTTTTTTAATTTTGCTGCCTCTGGTCTCTAATGCCTACTAGAGAAAATCAGGGGTTTCCCTTTTAATTTGTGCTTTGTCACTGCTGTCTTGACCTTTAATCAGGTGCCTGGCTGTTGTTTGCTTGCTGATGGTTTTTACCAAACGGTCCCTTGTAAATATATACAGAAAGGGCAGGAGAGTAACTGGAGATTGTAGACCACTCTTTTATTTCCTGGGAGCCTATTAAAGGCGGTTTCCAGTTTATCCATCCATCTCATTGTCAAGTTGCCTCCTGTGTCCATCCACTTGTGCATTTATTTAGTGGTAATATTAGCTACTGTATCATCCTCTAGGACTCTAACAGTGTGTTTTGGAATAAAACCAGAGATGCAAAGTGCACTGAACCCATTATAAAAAAATAAAAGGGCTTTTCTTGATGGCATTTAGCTCAATAAACACAGTTTGTCAGGGATGTCTTTATCTCCTTACATTTAAGCGATTAAATGTTGGTAAAAATAGCTTCAGAAATAAAACATGAAGAGAGCTTCTGGCAAAGCCCTGTCCAGTTTAATTCATACATTAAATATTTGCTAGTAGGGTCAAAAGCTGAATGCTTAGATATTTTGCCCTTTGAATGAACCTAGCTAAAATAAAGACAAGGAAATCTGTTCTGCAAGAGCTGTCTCCCGAATACTAGGATCAATTTAAACATCAAAGGATGGAGAGATCATACAGACTGACAGCCGTATTATTCTGCACAATTAATACTCAGAGAGGTGTTTCCTGAATTCTGAATCTTGTGCAGAGAAGATAATATTACAATTTCAGAGTTTTAATTATGTAAAAGACAGTCCTTGATCCTTAGCTCCTGAAAAACAGAGCAGTTTATTTTGCATTAATGAATGTAGAAAACATCCCACCCCCCCACCGCCCCCCTTGCCCTGAATCTCTGCATTGATGCAATCTTTTTACAGTCAAATTAGCATTTATATTTCTAAAGGTAATTTTTAGACAACACAATAAATAAATGATATGCTGGTAACCTCCAAATGGATGAAGTGGTGCTCATACAGCATTTACAATGCAAATTGGCAGCAGATTACATAATGGTTGGCTCTGCTGGTCTTGGGCAGCGGCAAGCAGGGAGGGCTGAGCAGTGTTCCGGGTCTAGCAACGGGCTTCGCACCCCGGCAAACCACTCGTGTCTTGGCCGCAATGACTCGCTCAGTCAGGGATTACCTACAGCAGCGCTGCACAGGGGCAGGATCTCTCAGGAGTGTAGGTTTGCCAGCCGGGTCTGTGTCTCAGCCTGCTGGGTTCAAAATGCGCTGTCACTGTGCAGCACGGAGTTAAATTCTGCAAAGGTTTCTCCAGATTACAGTTTATTTATTTGGGGATTGAGCTCTTTGATTCCGAGATCCTGAGGAGAAGGGAGAGAGCAATGTCCAATGGCTGAAAGCAGCTGGAGCCAAGATTTGCCCCAAGTACATCTCCACACCGGCTGCGAGTCACCGTTGTGCTTTGGGTTTCAACAGTAGCTTTAATCTGGTTTAATAATTTCTGTATATGCCTTACTAGAAAAGATACTGGCCAGGATTTCAGGACTGTGGTGAACATTTTTTGTAGTTCCGAAGTATCATTTTAGTGTTGGGATTTTTTGATGGCTACTAAAGCTTCACTTCACTTGATCTTTCTTTAGGCACCCAAATAAATAAATTTATTTATTATCCCCATTTTTGTTACATGATTTGAAGAGCTCCTGTGCTTTTAAAGACCATGCCATGACTTGCTATGTTACCTAGTGTATCAGTCTTTCAAAAACCTTAGCTGTGATTATTTTCCCACCGTGTAACTCCAAAATCTGTTTGTTTGTTTTTTTAGTAGAGGACTGTTTTGCCACATGTGGTTTTCACCACACCATTCAGTTTTGGGTGGCAAATGGTATCAAGAATGGATTAAAATAAATAAAATAAGGCCCAAGGTCCTGGTCTTTGTCCAGTGAAATAGAGGAGAATTTTGTCATTTGTCATTTCTCAGATCTATCAGAGAAATTCTGAGTGGTGATGAAGCGCACGGTATTTGCTCAGTTTGGCTCATGCTGTAGTCGATGGAGTGACTTGACTTCAGAAGCAGAGCGTTGCCTCGCTGTACGTAATTAACATTACAGTGCTGTAGGTTCTGCATATGAAAATCCAGGCTATTGTCAATTGTGGTTTCCTTGCCAACCATATCTCTGCTCTCACACTTCTGTAGTTGTCTCTACGATGCTTTGTGCAGTATTATTATCCCTCACCTAATACTGGAGCTGCATAGATCTGCAAAATCTAGCTATTATTCTTTCCATTCGCAATACATTAATATGAAAATAAAAATAAAATCTAAGATGTTTCGCTTCCTGAGTAATTCTATTCCGGAAACATTAAAATAAACAGAGTTGAGATTGAGAATGTTTCAAAAAGCTATTTGTCTGGCAAATGCTTATAGCTAATGAATTTGCATTGGTAAATGTAAACATTTGTATCAGAATCACGATTAAAGCATTAAAACTGACTTTTCTGCCAAACTGTAGATCATATAGCTTGAATTTCATGTTTTGAAAATCTCATACTTGGAGCGAACTTCTTGCCAGCAAATTACAGACCGAGACTTATTCTCAAGAATTACTTTCTGGTGAAGTTAAAATAATGGATATATGTTTGTGTCTGTGGAGAGAGAGGAAGCTAACTTCACGGGTAGAGTTTCTCACTGAACATTATTTGGGCAAGTGGCCATAGGGAAAGCTTTCTTGAATTTCTTCTTGTTTCTCTTTGTTTTATTCCCAGAAATTATTGATCTGGCTGGATATGAAGCTGAGGTAGGGTTCACTGGTTCTCAACAAATTATTGCATGTTCCTGGCAGCATTGTCTGGATTGGAGATATCTATTCAAAATGCTAGTAACAGCTGCAAGTCGTGTGGGAGTCAATGTACTTGTACTCCATGCTTAGGTTATAGCAAGACCTGAGTCCTGCTCTAACCTTGTTGAGACAATTGTTTGCATTCCTTGTTTCCATGTTATTTTGAACTAATATATAGATCAGGAGATAAATCTTGTTTCTTCTTAATCAAGGTTACTTTGCATGCGGAAGACCTCTTTAATCCAACCTATACCACTCCTGCACCGTCCGCTAGGGTACAAATGGGAAGGCAAGCCTAGGAATGAGTGGAATATGGCAGTCTTCCTCCCTCATGGTACCACACCAGAGTGCAGTGCATCTGCACCTTAAATCTCGAGGAAAGAGAGCAGGATCTGGGACCACTCCTCCCGTGGTGGAAGCTGCCATGTTTTGTTTGTAGAAGTCTCTGTACTGCTGTTAACAAAAGGTAACCAGGCCAGAACCACAGCAGCTGGAATTTGGTGGCTTTGCTCTCTTCAGTGGAGCAGTGCTGTGGGCTCCTGCTCAGTGACACACCTGGCTATGTGTCCTCTCCGAACCTCCCCTCGTGATGTCCATACTTAACGTTTACAGCCAGGCTAACGGCAATGTCTGAGGTCGATTGCATGCATTGTCCTTAGTTGCAAAACTGGGGTGGTGTTCTGCTTTCCTCCTCTGGTCGGAGATCCTCTGATTCCTTCACTATCCAGACTTGATAAAATAAGAGGTTTTGAGAAGCTTTTGAAACCAGATTAGTTCCTGGATTGCAGTGCAGCACTTAGGCGGGTGTGAAGGAGAGGATAGTGTGTTGTCCTGTGAGAATGGGGGCAAGGAGGGAGAGGTTGGAATACCTTTAGGCTGGTCTTGCTGCTAAAAGCAAAGTATTGTCAAACTATGGCCTAATTTTCTTACCTAGGGTGTGTTTAAAGAGGGATTGGCATCAGGAACAGGCCATTAAGCAATTGAAACTCTAATAGAAAAACATAACCTTATCACAGATTTTTTTTAAAAAACCCTCGGAAAATAGCTCAAATATAAGGTTAATTGGAGCCAGAAATGTCAAACTAATGTAGCAATTTACCCTGGGAGACTGCCCTGGCCTTTGAGTATAGCAATAGTACAGACTACTGAGTAGGATAGTGAAGAAATATAATAGGATTTTATGTAGTCCCCTGTCATATTAAACGTTCTTTGCAATTAATTTCTTGTTGCAATGTTATTTTCACTGACCTATTTTTTTTTGACCTCCTACAATCTTTAAGCTACCAAAGTAGGGCATACGGGAATTCACATTTCTTAAGAAAAAAAAAAAAAAAAAAAAAATCTTAACTTAAACAACTATCAACAAAAACATTGCAGTGTAGACTATATGACTATATTAATAGGGCAAACGGGAAATCACATTTTTTAAAAAAAAAAAAAAAAAAAAAAAATCTTAACTTAAACAACTATCAACACACACATTGCAGTGTAGACTATATGACTATATTAACTCAGAGCAGTATAAAAATACTATTGGCTCATTCTAGAAAAGCCTGTAGTCTGTGAGCGGTATTGATTCATTCAGGAAAACACTGCTTTTGAACATTTTGTTTGGGCACAAGTAAGAGTTTTGTTAGACTGAAAGCTTGAGGATGTCAGCCCTGTGAATGACACGTGATACGTAGTACTCTTAGCCACTTCTGGTTGCCAGCTCCATTTCTTCTACTCTTAATTGGACACCAGCCTAAGATATCTTGGTATCGTGATCTGGTCTGATTAATCCAATCTTGGACTTAATGATAAAATCCCAATGTTGTGGGGTAGCCAGGGAGTCCTGGTAGGTGCCAGCTGTTTTGACTCTAACCAAATCCCTTTCCACATGGGCTGGATATATAATTCAGTTTCATTCTTTAATCAAACACGACTGAAGAGATGAGCTCTCTATATTTTTATACACCTTCCACAGTTTGCTACAGAAGTGGCTGTATTTCTCTGGAGGCCTAACATTTCCTGGAAGCATCTCTTAGTCTGACAGCGTAAGTGGGTAGGATAGTCAAATTCCAAAATACATCGTTCCGGGGAGTATGAAACCTCCATCACAGAGACAGATGGGTGTCTGCTAGAAGCAATTGGGTGGTTTGGGCGGGAAGGGGTGTGACATGATCTCTGGAAGTCGCTTTCACTCCTCTTTTTCTATCATCCTAAAGGATGGAAAATGCTACCCCAGGAAAGCGAACCTGGTGTCCAGGTTTGTAGTCAAGGTGACCAGCTCAAAGGAGAGAGAACAATACAGGCAACAAAACTTTCGGATCTTGAATAAGAACTTTTAACATAAGCCCGAGTGTTTTCCAACCAACTGTCCTTAATGTTTTTCCCTATGGTAGCTTCCCCCTTTTTTTTCAAGTGGAGTTGGAACCAAATATCACTGAATCAAAGAAGCCAGTGTTAATCAAAGCCCATCAAAGAGGTTCCTCATCATTTGCCTGGAGCAACAGAATCTACAATCTTTCTTACGCTAAGCTGGAGGAATTCAGAATTTGGTCTGTTTGCTCTCAAATGAACACAGGAAGAGTATTTTCAGGTTTCTTTAATAGTTTAGTGAGTTGGTCTGTTTAGGCATCATAATTTCTGAATCCCAGACTTAGATTTCACAAGAATGTGTTTCATATGTCAATCAAGCCAACCGTTAAAACTAAATAGTTGGTGGGCTGCCTCTCTTGACAAAGTTACAGCAGTGCTTCCCACTCTCACACTGTCTCCTGGTCCTTCTCTCTCTAGGACATTAAAGTGGTGCCCCTCTGACCCCTCGTTGCCTCACTACAGATGCATTTCATTCTTAGCGAATAGTTCTCAGAGGGAGCAAGAAACTCAGCTGGATAAGCAAACATGGTTCCCTGTTCAAGTAAAAACCCTCCCCTCAGATCAATATTTTCTGGTGTTCCCCGATATGGAGGTTAGAGATGCTTGTATTTACTGTCTATTCTGGAGGATCCATTTGTTACCTAAAATCTGATGGGTGCTCAGTACAGCCAAGTGATTACTCAGGCATAGAAAGGCCTGAATTTTTGTTCTCAGGCACTTGTTTGAGCAGTTTATAAAATGTTCACCAGCAAAACCTCTTTGTCCAGCCTAGGGAGTTTCAGGGCAGCACTGGTAGATACCCAGACCTTTCCCATTGATTGCATTTTCCAGAAATAAAATCCAGTGATACAAGAGCGTTGTGATCAACTTGCAGTAATGCCATGCTTGGAGCTGTGCTTTTATGGTTTGCTAGGTCACATGTTGTGCACCTCCTTACTAACGAGTCCCAGAGCATTTTCCAGAACGTGTACCCGTGGGCTGAGTCCCGTACCCCTGCTCAGGACTGGAACGTGTTGGCAGTTCAGCGTGAGTGACACTTTGCTCCGGTCGTTAAAAGAGGAAGTGAAGAACACAAGTTCCCCAACTGAAACTGCAGGAGGAAATTTAGTGCATCACAATGTAATTATCCAAACTGGATTACAGCCAGGATCCTAGAGTTTAATAATACCCTCTGCTCTTGCAAAAGTACCAGAGGATCTTTAATGACTGCTAGTGGCCAGCAGGCTTCACATTGCGTCTCAAAGATAGATATTAAACAGATCAGAAGTGTAGATATTTCAGTCTGTCACATAACAAATATTGCTGATGGCCTCTGGCTGCAGCCTTCAGGTTCAGGAAGGAATCGAGATAAACAACCAGGGAAGAGACAATAGTCTTAATGAAAATGATCCCACTGAAAGCCAGTGACATGCAATCGGTGAAGAACAGCTGAGATGTACCCTGAAGTACCATAAGGCGATACTTGGGTACACCACATCACCAGCCACCTTCCCTGACCATCAACACCGTGTAGTTTGGAGGAATGAAACAGAAAAGGTTAACAGCATCCTTTGTATAATAGGGTCAACTCCTGTGGAAATCCGTGTTATGAATTTACCCCGATGTCGGTACTAGTGGAAGCTGTGTGCAAATGAGTTGGGAAATGGGTGTAAGTGGCAAGATTACATTGTGTTAATTAGCCTGGCATTGATGAACTTTCAAAGCCTGGGAACTTCCACAGCAAGAAAGGGAGCACATCACAGAGAATCCCTTTCGTCACAACTGACTTGTGCCATGGGACTTCAATTAAAAACCAGACCAGGCCACTTTTAATCGCTTTAATGAGATTTTTTTTTTCGTTTAAATCTTTGTTAAACTGTCTCTCTACTTTTCTACAGTGCAGCCCATCAAGATGGTAGAAGAGGTGCTTAATTATTTGTCTTGGCTGCTTTTTGTGAGCATTCTGTACTGCACCTGGCACCACAGGCTCTGATGTTTGGGATCAATGGGCATTACTATACCACCAGCTGTAATAAAGAGTAGAAAGCCAATGATCCTGTATGTCTGTTGTTAAAATGAAGAAAGACTTGGACAGTTCTCCCCCTTGGTACATCCCAGTACATTGGTACTTACACCGTAACAGTATTATCTCAGGGAATATAAGTCTGCTACAGGATATTGCCACTTTAACCACCTGAACTGCCTTTTAGTTCCAGTTTCAACTCAGTGTCAAAAATATTACCCCTGTTTAAGATTAATTTGTGACAAAATGTCATATTAATACAGCTATATTTCCCAGGGGACAGATATGGCCTTTTGAAGAGCAGCCATGGCAGAGTGCTATATAGGACTACAGAGAATTATCAACAGGCTTTTGCTTTAGCAAATGTCATGCTACCAGAAGAATGGTGCCGTTTGTGGGTGAGTCTAGTGTACAGACTGTTTTATTGTAAGAGTGAGGTTACGATATTTTCTTCCTATTAATCCATATCTCATCCCTAATTATATTAGCAACTCTCAGTGACATCTGATTAAGAAGCTGAGGAGGAAACTGTCAGTTACCTATAAATCCATCAGATTGTATCATGTTTATTTTTGGCATCTTATCTGTTTTGAGAGGCTGATGTTTACCTTGAGGTTTGTGTATCATTGGCAGATTTACTTCTGATTTACACCAATGGCTGTGCAAGCACCGCTGAGCCCTATGTGATGCTGAGGACTTTACTTGTATGGAGCTAAATCCAGCACCGGTTGTAGGCAACTGTAATTCCAGTGAAACCAATAACAGCTGCACCTGCATGTGCTAAGACTGACTTTGGAACAGTTTATCAGGTATTCTCTTTGTACTGAAGTAGAGTAAACTTGGTATTTCATTGCGCCTTCGGTACCTGTAGTACGCCTTGGATATGTCTGAGCTATTGAAACCAAACTTCTTAACAGCCCTCAGATGTAAAGAAAAAGAAGATGAAAAAAAAGTCCTAAAACTGAGCTCTTGCCTCACAGCATTCCACCAAGATGACTCAGAAAATGACAAGGGAACTGAGCTGCAAATTAGGCTCTAGTGTTTGTTAAAGACATTTGCCACCGGTAAAAATGAGTTATTGAAACAATAAAGCTGGAGGACTTCAGAGAAACTTTGATTGACAACAATAATTACAGCTCTTCTTGTTCCTATAAGAAATACAGTGCAAGCTAGGCGCAATAAATGTATAAAAATTATATTCTAAATCCCAGCAGAAGTAGATGAAGGTCCAAACACTTTAAGTGTCTTCTGTACCAATTTCTGTGCATTTTTCTGTGTTAGAAGTAGCAGTAGTTACCAGGCAGGTGTGTAAATTTGCTTTACATGACCAGTCAGCTAATCACTGACTGCTTTCTAAATGCGCCTCTGTGCATAAAGGCTTCTTGCGTCAGTAGTGTTCAGACCGATGGAACACTTTGGGATCAGTCCCCAAGCCAGGCTGTCTGGCAGGCAGGGTCAGGCAGAGCAGATGCAGTTCATGGGACACTTCCACCTGACCTTTGTGTCCTATCTCAGGAGCAGGCATCTAATGATTGTTTGAGCCACATCCATATGCTGCCAGAGTGGTCAAATGATTTCTTTTGTAGCTGAGGACAACCCCGTGCTCAGCCTGAGCTTCCCCAGTAGTCCTCATAGGCGAAGAGGAGAGAGGGTTGGAGCACACCGTCTTCTGTATCTGCGTTCAGCTTGGTGCCTCAGTGGGGAACCTCTGCAAAGACCTAAACCTAGGAGATCATCTTTTTGGCTAACCAAGCTTACTCACATCTGACATGGATGTGTCACCAAACATCAGGCATTTCTAGACAGCACCTTAGGACAGGGATGGGCACAAAAGGTCAGGAGTACTTGAGTCTTAGATCCTCTTTCTTATGTGTCCGTACCACGTAATGCTATGGTGAACTAACATGAGAATATAAAATGAATGTTTGGTAGCCAGTAACTTTTGTTACTTGATATCTGCCTTCCATTTCCTTTTTCTGCTATTGCATTATGCTTATTACCAAAAGACTCTCTATTCCTCCCAACTGTCTCACCTAGTGAAGGCAGGCTGGTAGCTGTACTCTGCTAGCAAGTGGTTCCAGTTGCTCTAGTAGGTGTTTCTGCTGTGAGAAGATCACTTTGCCACGTTCCCAGTCCTGATCTGAGATCTGGATTCATTTTGTGACACCAGGCAAAGGATGGAAGAAGGCACCGCCGTGGCTAACCCTTCTTACAGGGCCAAGAAAGTGACTGTAGACCAGTGGTTGGTTTTATTCACCCTGTTAGAACACGTTGCTGCAAGTTGTTCAGTAGGGTTAACATTTACAGGGAAAGGGAAAATAAGAAGTTAGTCAGCCCACAAATGCTGAGAAAGAGTTAAATTAATGGGGTAAAAGGAAAAAAAAAACCTTAATGCCAGAGAAAGATTATTCTGGCTTACTTATCAGGTTCATGCTGAGCCCAGTCGTAATTGGAATGTACCCTTTGTAAAGTTTATGGGGTCCTGGGGCAGCTTGTGACTGAACCGGTCAATTAATCTATTTTTTTTTTTTTAATGAGTTAGGGGATTTCCTTGTGTGGAAAATCTCCAGGAAACCTGACCAAATGCCCACAGCTTGGGGAAAGTGTGGCCTTAACATATAGAAAACCCTTCCTCCACAATTAGGAGAGGAAATACACACCTCCCCTTATGGGCAGCATATTTGACCAATCCAGGGACAAAATCGATGGGATTTCACCATTGACTTGCAGGTTGTCGAGGGAGGATCACCATGAAACAAGATTACTTGAATGCAGCTTGGTGTTGAAGGAAATAAAACTGTTGAGTCTCCCTGCTGAGAGACAAATGATTTCCATTTAAAAACCTGTTTGTTCCATGCTGTAACTCCCAATGTAGCAATAATTAATGATATCAGAAGGTTACGAAAGACATTCTGTTGTGCTTGCTCTGTTCTAGGCATGAAATTGGATTAACATGAAGATAAACTTGGACTTTAAATCTGTTGAGGAAGTCAGTAATTATGTAAAAATTCACAAATATTAATCTGTTTAAGTGTGTCAGAATACTGCTCATCTATCAGCAAAACATCCTCCCTTGTCAGAATTCTATCGAAAGATTAATTTCTCAGAGTACTTGAATTTCCAGTGCAGAAATAACAGAATATTGTGAAGATACAGCTTATTGAATAAACACAAACAATCTCACCTCAGAAACATGGTTACTTCTGTTTCAGTGGCATCCAGCCAGTATCATCGCATGAGGAAGAATCAGTTTGCAAGATACTGAATAAACCCTTGGGCTCTGCTGTGGAGAGGTGACCACCCATGAAAACAACTGACATGAAAAACCTCAAGGTATGACGGTGCACCCATATTAAAAGTGTATCTTTGCTGCAAATGAGCAGATGGAAACACCATTGGCTTTAGGGACAAGCAACAGGGGCGGTTACGAAGGCCCGGAAATTAAGTCGGGTAGAAATTTGCTGGGTGGTTGGAAAGGGAAGGGACTGCATATCTTCTCAAATGTTTCACGAGTCTGATGCTGGCTGTAGCTAGTTTTAATCTAGCTGCTGCATAAAACACAGAGGTGACATGGTTGTTTGAGCGTGTGCAGCGATATAGTCTACAATGAAGGCTGCTCAGGTGTGGCTTTGTTGCTACCGATGCTCATGAGGTGGAAGCTCAGCTTGCTTTGCCTGCTAACTTGCAGCTATACCTTTCCGTTGCGATTTAGATTTACCCTGAGGGATCACGTTAGCTTTGAGTGCCCATTTAATTAAGTAGCCTGCTAGTGCAATTGTATTAGAAATAGGAAAAATAACCTTCAGTGCTAGATTCTCTTCTCAGTGGAAATGGAGATAGTGGGCACCTGTATAAATCTGTTAGGAAAGGTCCTCAACACCATGTACTAAATACACCGTGAAATGTGCTTCAGAAACCACCTGAGGTCTAGAAATCTGTCTAGTGCGAGAAGGCTAACATAACAGATGGTCTCAGTATTTTGCTGAGCAGGTCTTGAAGCAGATGAGATACCACTATTCCAGAAAAATGGAGTTTTTTGCCCTTAGGTAGAAAAGAAATATAATAAGGGAATTTTTTTTTCAAATGACCATTTTCAAATGTGTTTTCATAAATTAAACCAAAAGAAAGCTTTTTATAGCTATGCTGATCATCTTGAGGCTCTTCATAGAAGTCCGTGGTGAAAGACAGTATACAACCTCTGTAGTTATTCCTTGTAGCCATGAAGTGGTTTCTCAGCTCTTGAAAATCTCTTATTCTGCTTAACTGCACATAAAGCTAACTCAACTTCTTCTAGTGAGGAACATCTGGTTGCTCTACTCTAAAAAGCCCTTCCACTCTTTGGAAAATGTTTGTGCCTCCTGCTTCTCTTCTGTTCTCTGGATGAGCTGTCATCTTAGTAAACATGAAGAAAGAGGGTAAGAAGATAGAGAGTGGCTGTGGATGTATTTTCAGCTCTGATGTAGAGACAGGCAGCTCCCTTTCAGCAGGTCTGGTCTTTGCATCTGGCTGATCCATGGACAGAATGTGGCTTTTCCATTTCCTGATTAGAAGGATTAAACCAACACAAGTCTGTGCTGTGCCACGTGGCCTTCCTGGTAAGTTGGGGATTTCTGCTCAGCGTTCGATGTGGACATGTTTTAAGTGCCTTGGTTGAGGTGCTGTATGACTAGAAGGACATGGAAGCCCACCTTAACCTCCAGAGACAGTTACAAGATATTCCTTGCTGGTTTTGACTTTAGCGAGAGCTACGAAGTGTTTGTGTGTCAGAAATTTGTAAGTCTCTAACGTTTATAAAATATCTAAACCAGTTTACATGAAATTCTGTGATGAGCAAGTCAAACATAAAGAGATTATCTCATCATTTTTTATTTTGTTTTGTACTACTACTCTTTACCAATTCCTTTTTCATTTTTTCCTCTGCCCCTGACCCTTTTCTATATCACAGGCTGCTTCCATGGGCTCAGCCATAAAATCATCTCTCTCTGAAAGAAACGTCTTTCTATTTATTGTGTCTATTTTTTTATGATGACTTTTACTTTGAATTTATTTAACAATATGCTCCTTTCACTACATTGTAACTGCTCCTTTCTGTGTCATTTGGAACTGGCCAAAGTTGGCAGATCTCAAATTTCTTTTTCCTCTTTGAAATGTGCAGATTCTTTCTCCTTCAGTGATAATGGGCATTGTGTTTCCTTAGAAATATTTTTGGGGACCTATTATTTCTCAGCCACTTCAGTTGGCAAACTGAAGTCTTGGAAACAAATTAGCTTGGACGGCAGCCCAAGCTGTCAAAATGAGCCTTCCATTCATTACTGAATTATCCACCTCCTGCATTTAGATCTTCAGCTCCACTTTTCCAGTAAGCTTCTTAGTTGAGTTCTTGGAATTTTTTTTTTTCTGTCACTTTTGAACTCACTACTCCAGTCTACTTCACTCATGACCACACAGCAAAGCTACTTCCCCATTATCTGGAAGTAATGAACTAGTAACGCCAGTAGAGAGGGCACAGCTGGTCATCATTTTTGGTAGAAGGCATTAAAATTATATTTTTCTCACATATTATTTCTCTATGAGTTACCTGAAGCTGAGGCCTTGATCACTTTGTTACAGACAAGGAATTCCAGGTAGGAAAACTGGTTCACACATGGGTATCATTAAAATCATGTTATTAGTCTTGCTCTGAAATGTTCTGGGCATGAGGTAGGAAGGTCTTGTATCCCTTATATATTTACATTCCTTAAGTGTTCTCACCCACTTCTTTCTGGGTTTTGGGGTTTTTTTGTGTGTGTTTTTTCTGCCTTTTTTACCTCCACTGTCTTTGTCAGTGATCATTTTCTCAGAGGAATAAATCTCTCAGAAATATCATGTAGCATCTTTTTCTCTCTAGTCACTTGATGTCAGTGTGGACTTGTCTTGTTAAGGAAATTTTCAGAATGAATTGTTTCAATTTCAGACATAATATTTTTTCCCACCACTTTAGACAACTTTTCTGTATTTCTATTTCAAGCAGTATATTTTAAATGCATTTCATTTTTTTAAATAATAAAAAAAATCTGATTGTTAGTGAAAGGTGGTTAAAATAAAGTTAAAAACTTTGTAAGCTTTATTACTACCTGGAAATAAGCGGAACTGTGTTGTCAACATGACCAGTGTGAATAGTAGAGACGATGGAGAAATTTCCTGTGGCAATGCAGCGGTTGGGATGAGGTGTACAGGAAGGAATACGTGTCAAACCTTGTAAAGCTTTAGAAGATAAAGTTAGAAAAAATGCATATATGACAGAAAATGAGCTTTAGTCCTTCATTACTAGGTTTGAGGTCCTTTGATCTAGAAAAGGCAGCAAGAGCATGAGGATTCTCTGATTCTGCAATCAGGTGAACACAAGTGTGTTAGCCATCACATTGATAGGGAGAAGAATAGCACAGCAGGACACTCAGGGCTTTCCTGTGGTGTGTTGTGTAAACTGGGATGGTTTTCTGTGACATTTTCTACTATGCCCACATAAAGATGGACACTCACACAACTGTGAGTTAGCAAGGAAAATTTGATTGCTGTTCACCTACTGGGATGGAAGTTTCTCTCTTCTTACCTTGGCCAGCTTCTCTGGAATTTTGACACAATCCTGTTCCAAAATAAAAATTTAACTGGAAAATTTTACAGGATTGTTCTTCTAAGCAAGTCAAGTCTAGTTCCCTTTTTGGTATGCAAGAATGTTGCCTCCCAAATTAAATACACATTTAGCATAAATACACTGTGGTGATTATTGCAATTCAGGGACTAACGATTTCCTTTTTCTCTGGCTTTCCTGCTATGCAGTTGGTTGAGTTTCCACACTTACGGTGGTGAATTAACTCCCTGTGGATAATACAGCTTCACTTGCAGCAGATGTCAAGACTCTTAACCAGAATTCAAGTAGCCTCAATTACATTTGCCTTAATTCACTTTGAAAGTGAATTGAATTAAGGCAGCTTTAATTCTGAATAAGTATACCCACGCAGATATTCAATGTATTTTAGCTAATCTGTTCTAAAAATTTATTCAGCTTCTCTTTACAAGTGCTCTCTGAAGTACAGATAATCTGTGGATGCTGGAGATAAGGAGTGTAGGGCTGGTAGACAGTGCTCACTATAAAAGCAAGGGTTGAGAACATTTAGGTGTCAAGGATTGAGTTCTGGCCCACAAAGATTCTTGACTTGAACATAAGATGCTGTGTTTGGCTGAAGTGTGCTGGTCAGGAAGTAGAAGAGAAGTATAGCTCTGGTGAGTGCAAGTCCAGAGCAAACCAGACATGTATGTGGCCGGAATGTACAAAAGTCTGGATCAGTTTGTGCCTCCTTAGAACGACATGTATTCCCGTAGGAACTGCCTCTTGTCTGGGTTTGCAAAGCAATCGGGGCTGTGGGATGCAACTGCAATTAAGATGGTTGAAATTATGCATGTACAGATAGACAAAATATATCTGTTAGCAACAGTGGCCAACAGCAGAGCTTCTGAGGAGCTAATGGCACTAATTCCCTGGTGCATTCCTCTGGCATAAGTCAGCAGGGACTCAGAATTTCCTGAGCCAGAAATAGAGTTTTGGAGCAATTATTAATTGCTCATAATAGATTTTTCCCAAGCATCGTTGAGCACTTTAGTACTTTACTACACCCAAAGTATTTAGTATTGCCTCTGTGGTGTGTCATTTGTATTGCCCACCCATCAGTTGTATGTAGAATGCAGTTCGGGGATTATCCTCTCTTAAAAAGGATATGATAGAAAAAGAGAAGATACAGAGGAGGGCAACGAGGATTATTAGACTTGTAAAATGACTTTCCTCAAAGAGCTTAAATAAAATAGGGCAGTTCAGCTTGGAAGAGAGACAAGTAATACAGGTGTGTGTAGAGTCATACATGGCATGGGAAAAGTGAATTGGGAGTGAGTGTCCCCTGTTATTACACAAGGGGATGAAGGGAATTCTCACACAGCCACTTTGGACCCGAACAAATAGAAGTGTTTTTTCACACAGTGCATAATTCATTTGTAGAACTTATTGCTGACAGATATAGATTCAAGAAGCAATTAGACAAATTCATGGAAAATAGGTCCAGCAGGGGCTGTTAAACATACTGATGCAAATGCAACCTCTCGCTCAGGAAATCCCTAGATGGCAGATTGCCAGAAGCTGGAGGAAGCATCACTCTACATGCTTTTCTGTTCTTTCTCCAAGTAGCCACTTTGGGTTGCTACATAGTGTGGGTTTCAGGCCTCGAAGGAAGATAGTGCCTCCTTGGCTTTTATTTATCCCTTCTTGGGCATTGCTTGTATTTCATATATCATTTAATTCCCTTTCCTTACAGGGCTGTGCTGTATTTTGGGGATTAAATGTTTGACAACAGTTGAATGCTGCGGTATTCAAAGTATCAGCCAGCTTTCATGACAGTACAGTAATGCATAAGCCACCATAATGAACCCTGTGGCAAAACTGTTTCCACTCCCTCTCCCTGCCCAAATAGGGGAATGCGAAAGACAAGCAGTTCATCACTTACAGAAAGATACTCAATCGAGGGACTGGCAGAAAAAGAGAGGGAATGAATTCCAAATTACCTCCCAATACACCTTCACCCTTTTAAACCACTTTCAGGTTCATAGTCACTGGTGAGGCTCTGCCCCACCTGCCTAGATGGTTGTAAAGAAAGGTGCTGCATTTCTAGACTGGACTTTGCTTTGTAATTTCCAGTTGTAGAAACCTGTGGTTTACATTAATGCATCTGAAGAGGCTGAATTAAGCCAGAGAGATGGGTTTGCTGGAATAATGTCCCTGAGCAATGGAGAACACCAGGGATGTGGCCCCTGCCACAGCTGTATGGTAGGAATAAGCAGCCCCAGGTACAGTCATGGAGGTACAGAGGCAACTGCTGCCTCAACATTAACTTTTTGATCAACACCAAGTAAATCCTCTGTCCTTCCAACAAACTGGTTCCCAAGGGTGGGATATACCTCTGTATATTCAGCTGCAGAAAGGGCACAACTTATTCCTTTCCCTTCTTGTTTCTCTTGGGTTAAGGCTTGACAGAGCTCTCTAAACCCACCCGCTGTAGCCCAGTGTACCTGATACTGTTATTAATGGTGTAGTCAGGTTTGGAACCTGTGTTGAATGATATCCCACTGGTTCTGGGGGAAATCTTTGTCTTTTTCCTTCTGTGACTAAAAAATGGCTCATGTTGCATTGAGCTCATAGATTCTCTTTCATTGTAAGTGTAACCTTTCAGCATGAGGCTGATGGTGCAACTGAAATCAAAAAGCCTTTGCCAAAGTGCCTTAACAAGCCAGTGGAGTGATTGTGTAAGCTCTCACCTAGCTCCCAGTCGGCTCAGCTTGACCAGGTTCTTATATATTCCAGAAGACTGCTAAAAGGTGATTTAAGGAACATTGTGCTTTCTGATTATTTGCCAGAAAATAATTAAAACATTGTTTTTGCACTCCCAGAGTGTTTGTCCCTAACATTGCCTAAATGAATCATGTACTGTTTTTGTTTTCTTAAACCAAATTGGATAGATTTGGAGTCACATTGTGACTGTTTTTTCAGAGCTTCATGAGCATTAATGGGTCAAATGCTAAGTCTTTCAAACTACCGAAGTGTGAGGTTTTTCCCCCCTCTCTCAAGTCAATCAACAAAACTAATTTGGATCAAGAAAAGAAATGTCTTCAAATGTTACAGAACTAAAGAAGTAGAGTGAGGATGAAGCTGTCTTGGAGAATATATAGAATAAATAAAGACAATTTCAGGGTGGTTTGTTTGTTTGTTTTTAAACCCTTCTTTTTAAAAAGCCCTTTAAAGCTTTATTTCTTTTGCTTATTGTTTATTCTTTCATTAAAAAAAAGGCAAACCCTTTTCAGGTCTGCCTTCACCTCTGAATGCTGTCAACATTTGCATCGTCGTCGTCTAAAAGCTGTTGCTCTTTCTGAGTTCTGTGGCTCTCTCTACATAGCACTAAGGAAGAATGAAAAGCTGTTCTGTACCTAAGTGCCTAAATCAATCAGTAGTTATTGGTTTAAGTGAGTGTTGGGTGCCACACAAGTGGTCTGTATGTGAACTGGGGAGAAAAAGAGATGCAGCTCTGTTCCCCCAGGAGGTGTCCCAGTGTACTTATTTTTCAGTACTTTCATGTTCTGTAGTGGAAATAAGTGCCTAAGTTCCTTTTAAGAGTGGAGCTTCTATTAATTTAATAGCAAGAGATGCTAGTACCTGTATGAGGCTGCTCCTGGAAACTCATTAATAACTTACCATTCTTCAGCTTCTTCCTGGTTTTCAGGGTTTAAAATAGTGATAGTGAGGGTCAGTGACTTTCCAGAGATCCCACACTGGCTTAGTAGTAGGACTGTAGAGAGAATCCAGAGCCATCAGTTCTGAGGTCTGAGCACATGCTGTTTCCTTTCAGGCTGTCTGTTGATTTGAAATGTAATTACCTATAACTAGGCAATCTTAATGTGGCATCTTACAGGACAGTGAGCTACATAATATGTTCTGCCCAGTTCAAATGAATTCACCAGCTGCATTGTTTACAGAAGTATATTCTATCCTTACATGGACCCTCTCACATCTCAAAAAGGAGATGCTGAGAAAAGAGAGGAGGACCGAGCTACCAGATACAGGTGCTTTTGAGGTGTAGGGAATAAAATTAGCAGATATGTGTGGTGTGTGTACAGGAATAAAGGTGCCTGTTAGATTAATTATTAAGACCAAAAATACATTGTCTTTTCTGTCTTGAAAGAAAGTGCTTGGGGAAGGAGAAGTAGGAAGGTTCTCAAGGGCACCATAGCATGCCGAAGTGAGGAGTCATGGATCCCATGGCGAGATGGGGTGACTCAGAGAAGGCTGCCAGTAAAAGAGTTTCCAGTTCTGAGGCTCTGTTCTCAACAGTTCAGCTGGTTTGCACGTTGCAGTAATAGTTATTGTTTATTAGGAGCCTATCCATCAACCGATGCCTCCGGTGCCTCTTGCGATTAGAATATAAAACAATTCAGGCTGCTGCACTCAATAAAAAGATTTTTAATCTGTTTCTTTTAGAGCAACTACGTGACACTAAAGTCATTCTAAGGTTAAGTGGGAAGGAGTACCTGCGAACTGAGGTTGTAGGAGAAGTATATGTGCAAACAGCATCTGTCTCCATCTATATTTGAGGGTTACACCTGTGCTTATTAAGGCAGAATAGTATGAAGAGATTTGGAAGATTGAAGCGTAGCTTAGTGCCTGCCCATTAAATGCCTGAGATGTGAGAACCAACTTTTAAACTCTACTTTTATGATCGTCAAGTCTGTGACAGGTCAGTGTTCAGTCTATTATCTTATCAGCTAGTGGCTACGTATTCATTGGAGAGAGATGAGCTGTCCATTATATGTATTTTGTCCTTTTATGATGAAAGATAATTTGTGTAAAAGCATCCAGAGTGTAGGCATTTTGGGAAGCTTTTAACATATCAAAAGAATCTGATCTGTATCTGTCTTTTTCCTCTAGCCAAATTATTCACCAGGAATACTGATTCTTTTATTTCCTTTCCATTCCCTTTCCACAGTCTGTGGAAACACTTGATTTTCTTTTTTTTTTTCCTATAGGGGGAGCAGAAAAGGGAGTGGAGGGTAAAACACAAAACAAAGAAATAGAAATAAGGGGCTCTTGGATTACCTTTTAAATGTTTTATTCTGATTATTTCTTGCATCAAAAGAAAACACTTTTCTTTCCTCTGTACTTTTCCCCTAATGTTCCCTCATACTTGCCAGATTGGGAAAATTTCAAGGAGTAGAACAATCTGGAAGAGCTATGACTTCTTTATAAACCTCTCCTTTGTTATTAGGCTTATTTTGAATGAATTAATCTTAGGTTGTGTCTCCAGTTTTCCAACAGAGAGGAGCCTTCTCTAGCTGCCAGATGGGAAGCTTGGAAGCAGTGTTAAGTAGTCAAATGGGCTAGGTCTGGGGGTTGCAGATCTCATTGTTCTGGAGGTGTTTTTGGTGAAGCCAGAGCAGTCTGAAATGATGTTCAGTCTCCTGAATCCTGTGGGATGCTGGAGATATGCCACAATAAATTCTTTGACCAGAAAAAGATACCATTTCACTGGGAAGCTGTCTTCCACCCTTCCTTCTTCGTGTGTGCAGTGGTCATATATTGTTGCCATGGAGTTGTAGCAGGCTGGTCTACTCACTTTTAACTGTCAAATAAAAGTTGAAGAAAGGCACAGATCTTATTAGTCTGGTAATGATTATTTCAGATGTTTTACAGAGTGTATACAATGTGTATAATATATTGTCTTGAAAGAAACCAGTGACTTGCTCCCATCAGCCACAGCAATTGCTGATAAATGGCTTTTTGTAACAAGGGAATTTCATAGCTGTGAGCTTCAAGTGTTTGTGTGTTCAGGGTCTTTTCTCTGTGTTTTAAAAAAGTGCTCATGCTCCTATCACACCTTTCACTTCCAAGGGTTTGCTCCTGATCTATCAAGATGAGGAGTAACTTCTTGATTGAAGTCAGAGATTTCTGGCAGTATAAATCTGTGGTGAGATCACTCGCTGTCTCAAATAGCTGTGTTTCCCCAGCAAACTTTAACTGCAGTCTTGCAGCAGTCAGTCCGGCAAAAGGAGTAGCGTCAGTGGAAAAGGAGCATAATGAACCTCCTCTGCTCTTGGGTCCTTCCCTGCTCCTTTCCCTCTGATCTGGCTTGACAATCATGGTGTTCGTCCTCAGTCTCATCTTCTCACTGTGGTGCTTCTCTTGATTTCCGATTTCCCCCACTCCTGTTTCTGCATTTCTTGACATTTGCCTTTGCAACCCACTTTGTCTGGTCCCTCTTCTCCCTTCACAATTTTAAAATCTCCCAAAGACAGAGAGTTGTTCTGCTCAGATTGCTACCTAGACAGCATTCACCCTTGCAGCGTAGGGTCCATTACATAGTTCTTCCTAAAATCCTTTTACCTCCCTATAGCTCTTTTCTCTTAGTCATTGGCCTTATGGACTTTTGTGAAGGCTTTGGTTGGGCTTCTCCAATTATTACTTTCTTCCAGAGAGCCATCCATCCATCAGCACAATTAAACCGGCTCTCCTTCTCATTCCAACCAGGAGGAAAGGTGTTCCCATCATTCAGTAAGAGCTTGCTTTACATGCAAAAGTGCATGTCTGCATTTCGCCTTCAGTAAATAGTGCTGCATTTTTAATGAGCGTGTCCTTAAGTAACAGATTGTGCCACCAAATGCTTTAAATTTCTGTCTTTTCAGATTCTAAAACAAGTTTTTGCTGACTTTTTGTTGGTAATGGCTGAAGGGGATGGGTTTCAAAATATGCATGGCCAGCACCAGCTGAAGATTGCTTTTTATTTTACTCATGCTGAGTGCACTGGCTCTTTTCTCTCATTTATCCCAGGGAAGCTTGTTTAAATGTCCCTTGCATACTGCAATTGAATAGGAACTCAAGCTTGTAGCATCTTTCTCTGGGCCTCTGGAACTTCCTGGGGGCAAAAATCTGCGTTTAATGATGAACCTTGCAGTCTGAAGCCTTGTGTGAGCGAGACCCAAGGAGTAAGACAGGAGATATGTTGATATGCTCCATTTTAATTCAAGAGGTAAATGAGGGCACTGTGGGTCATGACAATAGGTGTCAGCTTCAGGCTGGAATGTTCAGCTCATTGGCTCAGCAGTTTAAACAACAGCATAAGCAGAGCCTCAGCCTATTGCTTGTTCTGAACTGAGAAATCGGCATTAAAAGAAACGTGTTCTTACTCTTTAGTTTCTGAAATGGATTTGGCAGTGTAAAATCCCAAGGGTATAATGGTACTTTTTGAATTAAACTCGGAATCAGTGGCTTGAATCTGTTCAAATGTTAGGTTTTGGGGCCAACTTTCCAGCTGATGCTACTCAACACATTCTAATAAAGCCAGTTACATTTCTTGGGTGTCAACAAAGCCGTATCGGCTTCTGCTTTTTAAGAATCTAGCCCCCCACCCCTCACAGTGCTGTAATATGGAAAGATATTTAAAGATTTGGTTTTGAAATAGGGAACTAGAATGTTTTTGGGTGAAACATGAGAGGTGGGAGTTTTCAGGGAAACCATGCATGGCCGTTATTATATAGTATCATGCATAACCCTAAAGCTATGCCCAAAAGATGTGAGGCCTGAGAAGAATAGCTTGTCATCTGAAGCAATTGTGAGCATGTGAGGTTGGGATGTAACTGAAGGAAGCAGAAAAGTGTAGCCTTGATTTTATTTTTCATGGTGGTAGTGGTTATTTTAATGTTTCAAAGTGAGGAAGAACTAAACTTACTCATGGACATATGATATGTGGATCTGACCTGGTAGAGTCTGATCCAGGTTTCTGGCATATACCAGAAAACTCTGGTATGAGATGGGAAGAAAGTCATGAACAAACTGCCTTCAGGGAGAGCTGAGGAGGGCCAGGATGAAAGTGAAAAGAGGAGGAAGTGGAAAGAAAAAGAAGTTGTGCAAGTGCTGAATGTGAAAACAATAAGCTTTGATGCGATGAGCATTGGCTGGGAAGCAGAAGGATCTGAGGATGGCAGAGAAGGTAGGTGACTCTGGATAAATGGACTGGAGGGGATGAGGGCAGAAGGCTGGAGGGGAGAAAGCTTCAGGGAGATGAGGCATGAGATGACTAAGCCTTGGCTGAAAGGCTTCAGCATTATAAATTGGCCAGACAGATTTAACAGCGGCTTTGACATCTGGGAGAGGAGGGAGGAAGAGCTGAAAATGCCCCTAAGAACATGAGTCTGTGAGGAGGACATCGCCAGTGGCAATGTGGAAAAGAAGGAGAAACTGCATTAACCTCCCCCTTTCCTCCCCGCCAAAGGCTAACAGTTCAGAGACTGAAATTCTGAGCACACACAAGTAGCTGGGGGAGCAAGCTCCAACTGCCCCGTTAACCTGTCTGGATCTGGTACCGCGCATGGGCGGTGCACTTTTCCTTCAGTGGAAGGAAGGGGTCATGCTTCAGTGAGTTCAGTGTGCCAACCAAGGAGCTTGCTAGAGAGGTGGGAAGTTGGTATTTTAAGGCTGAAGTGAATTACTTATCCCAGAGCAAAAGGGGATGTCAAGGAAATAATGTGTCTCTCTGTGATACCAGTTTACTGTGCAAAACACCTGATGTGTTGTATCATCTCATCCGCTGCCCTTATCTCATCCAAGGCTCTGCCCTGGAGCTCTTTCTAGCCTGGCTGACTAACGCCTGGTCCGTGTAGAATCACGCTGCTGCCCTTCAAGCTGGATGTGGCTGCAGCATTCATGGGGAAGCCGTGCCAAGACACAGCCTTTCTTCTTGTGCGTGATACTGTGGTCTCTTGAGTCCCTCCTTTCCTTTCTGTTCACGCCTCCCGGTTAAATCTGGTCCTGGTTTAAAGCTCTAAATCTGCTCTGTGATTTGGTACTTTGAGGGGAATCCTTATCCCTGCACTGCGTTGCGTTGCGTGGTGTGGGTCCCGGGAGCATGCATGGAAGAAGAATGTTCTCTGGAGAGGCCTTGGAACTCACCGTTCTGCTTCGGGCACCACCCAGAGTTTCTGACTTCTGGGTGCACCACAAACCCCATATTTTACTACCTTTTTTTTTTTTTAAGGGTTTTGCAGCTCTTTTTAGGCTACGTGCAATACATGGTATAGGATAGTACCTGTGAGAAGACTAAGGTTGACCTAAGGACCTTCTCAGGGTGTGACCAACTAATCTGTAGATCCCTTTTCCCTGCTCCTCTCCAGATCTGGTGTGTTTGCTCTGGTTCACACAGAGCAGGCTAGAGGCTGTTTCTCTCCTTCTTCCAAAATTTGCCATAGCATCTGCATCTGGTCCTGTCCAACCCGATGCACCTCCGCAGGGCACTGATTTTCAATGCGGCCATCATCAGTCTGGGTCTTTTAAGCTCAAAAGTTTGATGCCCACAATTTGAAAATCCTGGCCAGATGGCTTTATAAATGCAAGGAAGTAAGATGATAAGTGTGAGCAAGGCTATGGTGAAAATGTGACAGTTGAGGGATATTAAAAGGATGGCATTTCACAGGGACTCTCTTGCACTCCTTTTTTATAAGAAAGCCCAATTTTTTCAACAAGCCTCTTTCAAATATGCAGACATTGAAAGATCCTGGGTTAAATGTATCCCTTCTGCAACTCCACGGACTGCAATAGACTTGCACCAACACTTGTCCCATCTTTTGTAGCTGATTAATTTATGTTCATTTTACTCCTCCGGTGCCAATGAAAGAATTTAATAGACCCTTATTGTTCCCTGCAGATACCCCCTGCTCTGTGCAGAGAGGCATCCGGCTCTTCTGCGGGTTGGCATTGTTATTCTTTCTCTTTTTGATTTCCTTCATGTAACAGAAAGAGATTACACTAGGGGAGCTCGCTGTGTATTTGGCTCTCCAGGGAATTCAATACACGCCTGCAATTAACCTGCATTTAACTGGCCATTGGCTGTTGCTATTCCTCTACAATAAACACAGATGGCAGGCAGTTTTGACTGAGTATTTGTATGCTGCAGGTTGGCACAGCTCAAGTCAAAATAAATACAATTTCCAGACGGCACAGATCCTTGCCTCCCCTTTCTGCTTTTTTGACAGAGGAGGGGAAAAGCTGAATACTATCCAAAAGAGCTTCTTGTTTGGCCCCCAAAATAAATGTTTCGCCTAAAAGCTGAAGTTGATTTCGGATCTCAGCCTCATCAGTCTGTCAGGGAGACAGTAAAAGGGGAGAAAAATTTTAATTAAGATTTAGCAGGGAAACTAATTCAGTGGGAGGGAAAGTACAGTTTGAATTGCACTTAATATCACAAGCTCTTGTCTTGCTAGTGCTTGGAACGTTTGCACAGCTTTACTTCTTTCATACGCAGCTTGTGTTCCGTGGATTAAATTAAGATTTTGGAGGTTTGTGGGCGAAAATACATCTTTATGTGTTTCTCAGTCTAGAAAGAGAAGAGAATATGTTCCAACTGGAACATTCTTTACTTGTTTGGGGAGGGAAGGCTGTGGGTTGGAATGAGCACCTCATTAGCTATTGATTATTTCCTCATTCACAAAAATAAGAGGTTTGCTCCAGCACCAAAAATGGGAAAACCTGAGCTCTGGGAAGATTAAAAAAAAATAAAATAAAAAAAATAAAAAAAGAGAAAGCACGGTTGTTAAGTTTAAAGGAATTGAGCTAAGCATATAAAAAAATCTGCCACGAGGGTCAAACTTGATGCCATGTGCATTTTTTTTTTCATTAAAGGAGTGCAGATTTTGAGCCCAAGCTATTATTTCAGGTGACTTGAGGCCCTCCGGGGGCAGCAGTGAAATGGAAAAGAGCACGGCAGCCTGCTCTTGGAACTGATGCTCACTGAATCTGAAAGGTCATGTCATGTTTTCTGGCAATTGACTCAATGGGTTTGGATTCTACAACATAAGGTCGGGCCGTTTTCACTCAGCACATGTTTACTGGGGAATGTGCCTTCCAGTTGTTTTCACATTGACCTTATTACCCTGCCATGCTGATGAGCCTGGCACAAAAACTACTTTTTGTATTGCTGTGTGCACCACAGTCCCTCGCCCGCCCCCCTAGCGTTGTTATTTTGGGCTGCAGATGGAGGGCTTGGTGTACGCATTTCCCCCACTCCTCACCCCCTGCTCTCTGTGCCTCTGCTACAACCCAGGCGCACAGAAGCCCATTGACTGTACACTTCGGAAGGACAAGAGGGTGCCATGGCACCTATTGATGTTCGGTTCCAAGGTTTTGCGGCAGGAAAGCTGGGGAGGAGAGAAGGCACAGGCTGCAGACTGCAAACTCGAGCAGGAGGGTTTAGTGTCTGATGTAACAGCCCTTCTCAGTGCTCCTGCAGTAGATGTGGCCACGAGTTGGATAGGCGCTGGGAGGGCAGGACTCACAGCCCAGGGCTGGGACGTGCTCCGCGCTGGGCAATGTTAGAAGAGATGGAAGCAGCAGTTCCCTCTCCTCATGGTAAATCTGCTCCTTCAGTGTAAAATATACTGGCCAAGCTTCTCAGGGATAAATAAAATACTGCTGCTATTTCTGCAAGCGCATTGGCAGCTCTCTCTCCTTGCAGCTACAGAAGTTCTTGTGCTGAGAACACAATATGTGTCTCTGCCACCTTTTCAGGCTCAAAAATGTGGTTTGGGCTTCTGTCAATTTTAGGAGTTATAAATTAAAGACGAGGAGTTTATTATTACTTGGAACGCTCCCATGTTTTAAGCAGTTTGAGACAAAAAGGAGCTAAGACATTTGCAAAAAGCCATCGATAGAGACTAGGGAATAAAGCCAGGAGTGCTTTCTTCTATGAATGCATTGCTTAACCTTGTCCTGTCACCCGTTTGTCAACCCTGGCTGCCCCAATAAAAAAATGTTGCACTGCTTTGTCATTGTCTGAATATTGCTCTTTCAATAAGGTCAGAGCAGACTTGCAGCGAATCCACTAGTCAGAGAGCGAGACACCCTGGGATGTTACATGGGAGTGTCAGGACCTCAGGAGATGAGAGTTTGGGTTCTGACTTGGACTTCCCCGTCTGTGCATGGCACTGGCAGGTTATTTTTGGAGACAACTTTGCAGTCTGCTGAACAGAAACACTGTGTAAGACCTAGGGATCAGTTATTACCTTGGGCATGTTTCTGTCAAAAAAGTGAGAGCCTACGTCAGAGGCTTCAAGGAGTGCCTGTTACATTCACCAGGGGAGGGCAGTGTCTGTGGTCCCTGCCACGGACGAGCCTCTTTTAAAGAAACCAGGCACTATAGCCAGTCACTGCCACCCCGATAGCTTTTGTCTGTGAGCTGCTCTTCAAGTGGAAACTTGCTGGAGAACTGTGAAGGAGGCGTTCTTGATGCTGTGGGGACTGTGTGATAAACGCATTCCTGATGCAGCTATCTATCTCCCGCATCACGTGCTTGATGCTGGTGGTCTGGATATTGTCTCAGGATGTAAAGCACCATGCAGCGTAGCTCTGGAGCAGGAACATGCAGCCGTATCAGCCTGTTGCTGTGTCCAAGACCCACAGACGGACTAAAGGGTGGATAATTGCTGAGGAGGAGGAGGGTTATCACTTTAACATAGCTCCAAAGGTGCTGATCATGCCTGTTTGGCACCGGCTTCATTACCACGTAGGCAGTGGGCAGTGCAGAAAAGCCTGTTGTGGCAGATTGTTCCCAAAGTCTCACCCAGAACATGGCTGCTTACTCAGTGTTTAGAACCTCTATTTCTGCAAGACACTCAAGCTCTTCTGGTTTTGCAAGTCCATCCTGCAAAACCACTGTCTGACTTAAACCCTTAAGGGAAGCTTTCTTGAGCAGAATCCTGGCTTTCAGATTCACAAAGTGAACACTGTGTACTGAACAGCATGGACTGTGCAAGCATAACAGCTCTAGAAAATACTTCTGAAATTGTATTTGTTAAAGTCTGGAAATGAGTATTCACCTCCTTTGGAGGACCAAGGCAAGAGGACTAACACGTGTCCCTTTTAACCTGACACAGAGAGTCAGCGATACATTGGTTCTGTGTGAAATTCCCTTGTTTCCAATCCTATCGATTGTGTTATTTGCTTTAATTCTTACAGTTTGAGTCTGCTTTCCAACAATTTTGTAGTGCTGCATATGGGTTCACTTTAACTGGAAGCCATTTTAATGGATCAGACTGCTGATTTCACGAGAGCCCAAAGAGTAGAATTCCTTAGAGGAGTATTGAAAACTCAAGTAGTTTGTCTTGGAAGGAAAAATCCAGTTTAAACTGTGCGCTACCCTTTCTTAACCAAGCCGGCAAATGCCCTATGGCTGGCTGTTCTGTTCTCACTTTAAGGTGACAGCTCTGGATTAAGAGCCCGAGGCTTTGGCTAACATCTCGAGGCAAGGCAATGCATCCCCAGGGCCTAATCCAAGGGAAGTTGTGCAGGTGTCATAATTAGCAGTTTCCTGGTAAAGCTCCACAAATAAGCTGTAATCCTCAAGGCACTCGTCTCCAAAACCCCTTACAGATTTGTTTTCAGACCAAATAATATTCATCTGTAACTTTTTTTTTTTAACTGCCCAAGCTGCACATTTAACTACTCTGGACCCTCTGGCTTAGATTTTGCAGAACTCAGATGTGAACAGGGATTAATGGTTCCAGTTGCTCGCACTACCCAGCCACCACGCTGAGCGCAACTTGCCCTTATATGAGGCTGAGGTGCACAATAGTCAAGTCAGAGCTGAATGAAGGGCTTTGGTTTCCTATGTTATCCCTCCTCACCATTCAAGGCCAATAAACATGTCATAAAAGGGGGAAAAAACGTGAAAAGTTAGGAAGCCAAACACAGCCCTTAATGGTCTCTACATGTGAGCAGCCACCTTCAAGTGAAAGTTGAGGTCCCAGATTTTTTAGCACTTGGACAAAGAATGCCTCCCTCTCCCAAAACAACGGCACATGGGCTCCCAACACAAGTGTTCTCGGACTACGTA